>NW_025544711.1:861007-925655 GCF_011800055.1 Colletotrichum gloeosporioides | reverse complement strand
TATATTATATTAATACTAAGGTAATATAAGCTTTATATAAAGTAAGTTATATAAGTTAAAGTAATCCTATATAATTTTAGTTATAATTATAGTAATCTACTTAGATTTAATAGCTTTATTTCTTAGAATTTTTAGAAAAAAGTTCTAATATAGTAAATTATTAATTTAATTCTTATTAAGAAGTTATAAGTTATTAGTAGTTTTAAATATATATTAAACTAAACTTTTTAATTATAAATAAATAAGAGTAAGATTAAAAGTACTTTATATAAAAGCCTAAGTAATAAAATAGTTTTTTTAAATATAGATAAGTTTCTATAAGAAAGTATAACCTTCTTATTATATACTTAAGCTATTAATATAGCTATAAAGAGTTACTTTAAGTACTTTCTAAATATATATAACTTTATAAATACTAATACTATATTTAATATCTATATTTATAATAAGAATATCTTTTTTAATATATTTAGTTATAGTAAGTATATTAGTATTTTAAAAAGAATTAATTTAATATATTATAGTAGGGAAAAGTATTCTAGCGATAATAAGTAGTAGTAGTGAAGTTAGAAAAATAGGTGGATGTGGCGCGCGACGCGCTGCGCGGTTATAGGGTGTGCGCGGTTATGGGGTGGGCTGACTTATGCAATTTCCCCAAAGGCGGATAACTTCACGCGGCAGAGTCTTGGTGGCTTCTGTGGAGATGGCTTGAATGGGCCCAAGTTCAACTTGTTTTTAGGTTGGGTACTGAAATCCATGTTACAGCGGGTACATACTTCGGGCGTGGGCTATACCGGCATGTCCGCGCATCGCAGAGGAAACGAGAGCACCTAGTCTGTCTGTGCTATGAAGAGCCGTTGGAAGCAGACTGGAAAATGTATTCGTTTGGTGTTCAGATTGAATCCGTTGAAGATTGGCTTAGCCTCATGTATGTCTCTGCAACAACAGACGAAGCAGTGACTGACAGTCGCGGGTTGCGGGACGGACGTGATCGAGTGAAATTACTCACAGCTCTGTCCCTTCGAATTGACAATCCGGGTCCTTAATTGTCTTTTGGTGTGACCCCTGGGACAGAATGGAGCTCCACGACCTCGTGATAAAGATGCAAAATTGGTCGGGAGTGGCACGCCCTGGTGCTGCTGCTGAGTCCCGGCTTAGAACCAGCCATCATCGGCCTGCCCTCTATTTATTGTAATCCAATGGTCGTTGTTGGAGGTGAGGGACGAGGAAGAGGCCGGGAATCTGACGTCAGGTCGGGTTTGCTTACAGTCTACACTCTACACCGTCTTCGTTGACAAGATACCTAGAAGTTCCGATCCTGGCCTGGGTAATATCTTGATTGCCTAATGTTCTTATGTTCTTCGGACAACTCATGCTCCTCAAATATGCGGGCCTCGGCATGGAGTCCGATAAAAACGAGTTATGAGTTGCGACACTTGGACAATTGGACAAAGACATGCCGAGGCGAGAGACGCCGATGTTTGAGAATTGAGCGACAACGACAGAGCACTGCAGAGTTCCTTACCTTAGATTGCTCGCTACCCGCCCGCTACCTAGACTTGGCAAGGTGCCATACCTTACGTCGGGTACTTTAGTTTCCTGAGGGAGGCGGGCGAGGTGCGTTCGTGCCTGACCTGATGCTAAGCACGATCGTAACCACCCAAGGTGGGTAGTGTGCTTCTACCCGACGGACGGCACCTGTTGACAGTCCAAATAGCGGGCGAGGTGCCCAACAGGGGGGTGAGAGACCTGCCCGGCAAAACACCAGGCGCACCGGTGGTCTCCATTACCTAGGTTCCCCACTGTGTCTTGTCCCCACAGCCCGGGCAAGTTACGGTGCGCCTTTCATTTCCTCCTTCCCCTCGTCCTGGTCCTGGTCCTCCTCCGATGCTGCAAAGCTCGGTTTGGTGCTTGCAACTTTGCTTCGCTGTCGGCTCCTTTGCCAAAGGAATAGATAGATTATTGAGAGCACACGCGTAATCGCACTAGGAAAGGTCACTGCGGACACACAGCGGTCCCGGGATGGAAGGTGAGGTGTCCTGTCCGTACCTTCCCCCATGAAAATGGGTGAGGTGGTAAAGGTAGGTCCTGACCTTACCCCAAGTTACGGTAAGACGAAAGCAGGGGGTTAAGAGAAAAAGACGACGGAAAACATGGTGCTACTCATTCGTCTCCAGCACCTAATTACCTATCTACTTACTGCCTTACCTTGACCGCCCTCTCTTTTGGTCTCTCATCCCCGACGAATTTCCACTTTCACTTTTACGCTCGCCCTCTGCTCCCCGTCGTCCGTTGTCTGCTTGTCCCGTGTTCCGTCCCTTCTCGCTCGTCTTGCCAGCCCGCCTGCACCAGATCCAGCGAACCCTCGCTCTGTGTGGTGTCGCATCCCCCCTCCTGCAATGACAACAGCAATCCCGGCGAGCTCTGATCCCTCTGCACATGCTCAAACAGTCCCTGCCCGCGCACCATCGACCAGGACACGGCCTTTAGTCTCCGCCTCTGGACCTCATCCTCAGCGTACCTCCTCCACCTCCAATCACTCCTACTCCCACCACCATCACCATCGCAGCCATAGCCAACAAAAACACCACCAACAACACCGTTCACATTCGCGACAGTCTTCCTCTACCGCTGCCGCCCCCCGCACCTCTCAGGACAATTCTCCTAAACATGATTATGAGCATGCAAACATAGCCTCCTACCCCAAGCGACCCGCCTCCAAAGATCACCCGCCACCCTCTCACTCCCGCGCCGACGCCTCGCGCACTCCGCGTCACGGCAGCACCAGATCTAGTCATCATCCGAGTCGAACCTCCAACGACATGCCTGCAAACACCGCCGTTGCCAATAACGCTGGTCCTGCTCCTGTTGCCCATGGCGCAACCGACCCTCGGAGCCCTACGGGCGCCTCCTCCGCCTCCGCCTCCGCTTCCAAGCATAGCAGGTCGCGCACAACAATCCCTACGCCATCCGGGAAATGGATTCTGGGTAAGACAGTCGGTGCTGGGAGCATGGGCAAAGTGAAGTTGGCCCGTAAGGAGGACACTGGCGAGCAGGTTAGTCTGGCCCCCTCAGATGCTAACCCCTTTCTCAAATACTGCTCACTTCCCATCGCCTGCAACCAGTCAGCCGAGTCACGATACACAATTGCTAATCTCTCCTCCATTTTGTCATTAGGTTGCTTGCAAAATTATTCCACGTGGCTCAACAGAAGATGGGCACCACTCTCGAGCAGATAAGGAGAGAGCAGATCAATCAAAGGAAATCAGGACTGCCCGTGAGGCGGCTATCGTCACTCTTCTCAGTCATCCTCACATTTGTGGCATGAGAGACGTCGTCCGAACCAACTATCATTGGTACATGCTTTGCGAATACGTCAATGGCGGCCAAATGCTTGACTACATCATTTCTCATGGCAAATTGAAGGAGAAGCAAGCGCGCAAGTTCAGCCGTCAAATCGCGAGCGCCCTAGACTATTGCCACCGTAACAGCATTGTCCATCGCGATCTTAAAATCGAAAACATTCTCATCAGCAAGACCGGCGACATCAAAATTATCGATTTCGGTCTTAGCAACCTCTTCGCGCCTCGTACTCACCTCAAAACCTTCTGCGGGAGTCTTTACTTTGCAGCTCCGGAGTTGCTCCAGGCAAGAGCTTACACGGGCCCCGAGGTTGACATATGGAGCTTCGGCATTGTTCTTTACGTGCTGGTGTGCGGTAAGGTACCATTCGATGATCAGAGCATGCCCGCCCTCCACGCCAAGATCAAGAAGGGGCTAGTTGACTATCCGAATTGGCTTTCGAGTGGTACGTTTTCTTGTCCCCTCTCTGTCTCTTTTTCACATCTTGCTAACGTGCTGCAGAATGCAAGCATCTCCTATCTCGCATGCTCGTGACCGATCCAAAACAACGTGCCACCATGTTGGAGGTTATGAGCCATCCATGGATGACCAAGGGATACAACGGCCCGCCCGACAATCACTTGCCACCCCGTGAACCCTTGACTCTTCCTCTAGATTCAGACGTAGTCAACGCCATGACTGGGTTCAATTTCGGTCCTCCGGATTCTATCAAGGCACAGTTGGTTCGAACCATCGAATCCGAGGAGTATCAACGTGCCGTACGTCTGTACCAGCGGGAAAAGGAACTTCCCCAGCCAGCCAAAGATGTCGAGAAGAAGCGGGGCTTTGGCTTCGACTTTTACAAGAGAAGAAATTCGGGCAACAGCCGCGACACGCTGACGGCCCCAAGCTCCGAGGCTCTTCAGCTTGGCAACGACCCGCTAAATGCGTTCAGTCCGCTTGTTTCGATATACTATTTGGTGCGGGAGAAGCAAGACCGTGACCGAGCTGAACGGAATCCTGGAGCGCAGGGCACGCCCAGGGAGAAGCCGCCCATTCCAGAGATTACACCACCACAAGAAGCACACACCAACACAGCGGCTTATGAAATGCCTGGTGAGAGGGCCACAGGTGGTCGGTCCCGTCCCCGCGCCAGAACTCATGGAGAAGACGAAGCACCAGACTCCGTGAAGGCTTCCCAGCTCTCACCAAACGCCCCGCTATCCCCAGAAGTGCCTCCTGAGCCCCTCCCAAAGAAGGAAAGCACCGCTGCCGGTATACTGCGACGTTTTAGCACACGAAGACGCAAAGACCCGGAGCGGCTGGATAAGGACCGCTCTCACCCTCCAGTGGTCCAAGTTCATTCCCCATCTGGCGGTGCTTCAGCCGAGACAACCCCGTCCTCTGTGCCGAGAAAGAGTTTCAGCATTCGACGCGGCAGACGGGAGCGCGAGGAACCTATGCCCCTGCCGTTGCGGTCTGGCAGCAGTCAGCCGCAGCACAGCGATCTGCTCAGCCCGCCTCTTTCCGCAGGGGGCTCTTCGTCACGCCGGAAAGGTCTGGGTCGATCTACGAGCGTAAATTCGGCAGACCTGCGTCGCCGCGGATCGACTAGGACTGAAAAAGATCCACCGCCGACCAGTGGGTCTGATCAATCAACGACAACTGCTGACAGGCCTCCGCCGGCATCACGAGAAGGTCAGCAGTCTCGCGCAGCGTCGATGAGAGCCAAGTCCCTCGGCCATGCGAGGCGTGAGAGCATTCAGCAACGAAGACTCCGGCGGGAAGAGGCACGGGAGGCCAATGTCCCGGAAGAAACCGACCAAGAGCAGGGAGATCAAAGTGGTGTATCGACAGACAGGTTGGACAGGTCCGATCTAGCCAAACCTGTTTTTCTGAAGGGATTGTTCAGTGTGTCAACGACGTCGACAAAGAATGTGACCGAAATCAGGGCCGACATCAAGCGCGTTTTGAAAGGTCTGGGAGTAGACTACATAGAGATCAAGGGTGGCTTCACATGCAAGCACACACCAAGCATAGATCTCAAGAGGGTTCAGGATCCTCCCGGTAGCCCTGGCCAAGCACCACCTGGCCACAGACGGCGATTCAGCCTGGGCGGGATGAGAGGTGGTGACCGAGAACGAGACGACCTCCCCAGCACAGATCGTGGACCATCAACACCCCGAGGTACAGGCAGGAACGGGGCAGACAGCTACTCAAACTCAGACGTCTCGATCGACAGCGTCTCTCGCGAGGCCGGAGGCTCATCCAGAAGAGTGCCAGGCGAGACAAGCACCCATGTCCAGAGCGACCTCGGCGGAAACATGGTTTTGGAGTTTGAGATCTTCATTGTGAAGGTCCCGTTGCTATCGCTGCATGGCATTCAGTTTAAGCGTTTGGTTGGCAACACTTGGCAATACAAGAACATGGCAGACCAGGTGCTTCGAGAGCTTCGTCTTTAAGAGTGGTAATGGGGCTACATGCAGTCAAAGGGTGTGCAACATATTTGGGAAGGCCTTTGCCAGCTTTCATCGGAGGCAGGGTTGAGTAGGGGACAAAAATGTCATCTGATTCCAATCTCTTGCATCACTTTTCTCCGATCCCGGTATTTTCTTCCGTTTCTCTTTCCGGCCGCAGTCATACTTTTAGCGGCTGTCAGTCTTTCTAGCTTGACAATTGGGTGCGGTAGGTAGCAGAAAGATAGACGCTGTTTGAATAGGCGCTTAGTGGATTTAGCAGCGATGTCTGGGAAAGGAGTCTCAAAACGCGAGAGTTGTGGCAAGAATAAATAGTCGTACACGAAATCAGAGCAGTCCAAAATTTCATCCTGCGAAAGCCAGCCTCGACGGTTCTCACCATGGGCAAGAAAGTCCGAGGCAAGTACGGATCTATTAGTGCATAAGGTACCCGACCTCACTATCCCTACGAAATAAGCTGAGGTGCTACAACACCGTGGCCGTACCTCAACGTACCCACCTTAAGGTAGGCAACCGGTACCCACCGCCTTCCGAAACTGGACGTGCATTACCTAAGGTAAGCTATGGCAGCCAGCCTTGTTTCCTGTCCACACTGCAATACTGATTGACGTTGGTTAACCACGACAACTTCCTGACGCCCACCAAAGAGCCTAACGCCAGTCCGATCACTCTCGTGCAACCACCATTACGTATCACCCATCACCACCTTCGCTGTCGCTTTTCCGCTCGCTGCCGCTGTTATCGAAAGGGGATCACATTCTTTGCGACAACCATCCGTTGCGATCCCAACAGCCTAGTCCCACGCGCACCCAACCCCGCCCTAGTTCGCCCCGGCGGCACATCAGCCATTCAAGACTCGAACAGCCATCAAAAACGACATTGTCGATATTAACGCGGCAGAGAAGTGGAAACACCACACTCACGATCGGACGCAGAACTCCAGTCGGCGTCAGCCTTGAACATTCTATCCGGCCTATTTTTCTTCCTATTCCACGGAACGTATCAGTTTAGGGTCAAAGATGATGCCGACTGCTCATGTGTACGGCGGCCACCACCAGTTCAATCCACAAGCGGACTCGGCCGCATGGGTGCACCAGCAGTCGAATCAGCACCATCATGCACAGCAAGCTGCCGCCGTCGCCGCCTCGGCTGTCCAGCAACAGCAGCAACAGCAACAGCAACATCAGCAGCAACAGCAGCACTACAGCAGACTTGCCGGTGCGCACTCCGCCGTCAGCTCCCTAGCCAATGCCCATACACAGGATGGCGGCCACGATAACATATCTGAGGACAATCGGAGGACGATGTCTTACATTGCTGATCTGTTGAACGAAAGTACTCGCGAGGCCGCGCTCTTGGAGCTGAGCAAGAAGCGAGAGCAAGTGCCAGAGTTGGCTCTCATTCTTTGGCACTCTTTCGGTAGGTGATGATGGCTTGTGCCTGTTGCCGGGCTGGGATCCTATACGAGCTGACACTCGACGCAGGAGTTATGACTTCTTTGTTGCAGGAGATCATCTCAGTCTACACCCTACTAAATCCATCGCAGCTCACAGCCGCAGCTTCCAATCGGGTATGCAACGCGCTGGCGCTTCTTCAGTGCGTTGCTTCCCACAATGACACACGCACGCTTTTCTTGAATGGTGAGCATCACCACTGCGATACTCCCTTCGACACTACCCCTTTCCAGCCTGCTGACCCTCATCCAGCTCACATTCCTCTGTTTCTCTATCCATTCCTGAACACGACATCGAAATCCAGGCCCTTCGAGTACCTACGTCTGACTTCGCTTGGCGTTATTGGAGCCCTCGTAAAGAACGATTCGTCCGAGGTCATCAATTTTCTCTTAACCACGGAGATTATCCCCCTGTGCCTGCGTATCATGGAGACAGGCTCCGAGCTGAGCAAGACAGTTGCCATCTTCATTGTTCAGAAAATCCTGCTGGATGACAATGGTCTCAACTATATCTGCGCCACATATGAACGATTCTACGCGGTAGGAACTGTTCTGAGCAATATGGTTGCTCAACTGGTCGAGCAACAGACGGCTCGCTTGCTCAAGCATGTCGTCAGATGTTTCCTTCGGTGAGTTTGTTGACCAGCATGGGTGGATTTAGGCTCACCAACGGTCAACCAATAGACTGAGTGACAACGCTCGAGCACGCGAAGCTCTTCGCCAATGCCTCCCGGAGCCTCTCCGAGATGCGACATTTTCTTCGGTTTTGCGTGACGACGCTGCAACAAAGAGATGTCTGGCACAATTGCTCATCAATCTTTCCGATAATGTCGTCGAAACCGGACAAGGGGGTCATGTCGGTGGCCTTTGAAACCGTGGCCAGTACTAGAACGTGTGCGGATCAATAAGGAATCATGCATGAGTCGGCGACTAGGAGGTCAGTCATTTCATCGAAAAAACGCAAAGCGTCGTGGACATATTGATACCCGCTTCCTTTGCCCTATATTCGGGCATCTCAGGTTGATCCGGAGTGCGTCTTCGACACCGGGTCTTTCTTTCTTATATCATCTGTAGCATCGAAGGGGCGGATAAAAAGCAAGGGTTTTCGTTTGGAGCCGGCGACATGGGGTGTCATGTCATTTGATTATAGGGGTCACCTGGACCTTGGGACGGCGCTGGAGGATGGTATCATGGTATCTACCGCTGGACACTGGTGCTCTTGCTGGCGTTTCCCTCCCTTCCCAGCGGTAGCGAGTGTCGACTTGGGCTTTTGTCAGACGGCGAGCTTGTTGACATGTCTTCGACGCCGCCAGTAAGTGGTACGAAATGGAGTTCACACTGTCCTAGTTTTCCTGTGTATGTATATATCATGGACCGAGGCTGGGCCGGTGAGCTGAACTGTTTTAGCAATCAACACGAGCACTGTCAATGACCTCTTGACGTCCCACCAGCAGTATCGTTTGAGCTTAAAGTTGGAGTCATGATGAACATACAGAATCGAATGCTGGCAGATACAGAGCATCTGGCCATGTTCCAATTGTATAAGCAGGAATTCGCAGTCATGGCCAGAACCTCTTTGGAACTGTTTTTATCCCTGCGACTTACATGGCGCTTGCCTGTGCCGAAATACTCGGCCTAAATACCGTCGCCTGTCTATAACCGATTGTTCTCAAGCAAATATTGGCGGTCCTCCCAACGCAGGGGCAGTAGGTGGAAGATGGGACAGGCCAACCAAACACAATAGCCTTAGTGACAAGGTACCCGGCCAGGCCATTTGTAGGGACAATTTCGATACAGATATGTATGGTTAATGATTAGAAATAAAGAACCAAGATCGTATGCGGCGCCAGGTAGACTTGGGCGATCCCGGCCGGTCGGTTCAAATGAGTGTGACCTAGGGGTAAAAAAGCAGATACCCTACCATTTGAAAAGGACTCGCAAAGTTCACCCGATACGCGAGCATTGTGCAAGTGAACTTCGTGGGTTAGTTTTAACCTATCCTCTTACAAAACAACCTAATACCCGGTGTAAATATACTCCTATTTCATGATATGAAGCTGCTCGATTTACGGACCTCGCCAGTGAATGGCATTGTAATCAACCGGACACTCTTGGCAGGACTGAAATGCCTGTGGAGTATGTGGACAATGCTCGTCGCCGAGTAGCAATGCCGACATATGAACGCGACCAGTATAGCAACCTATTCCCAATAGCTTCCCTATGGTCTCTAAACCTTCATACCACCGTTCCTAGGCTTCAACACAACTACTACAGGTCCAGGAGGATCATCTAGACCATCAATACAGACACTAGCAAAGAACGGATAATCAACGAGGCGCGAGTCACTTCGGCGGGTGCAACAACCTGTTCAGACGGCGGCTCACATATGACGATCTACGGCTCCTAAACACCTTTGACTGGTCTTTGTAATACATCGTCAACACGCGGGAACAGTGTTCGCAACCAACGTCGCACTTCCCACGACGTGTTACGAACCGAACACGGCTCCTTGTCAATGCTAATTTCAAGACCCGACAGAAGAGAAGCCACCGTCTATCTGCCCCCGCAACCAGGATGCCATACAGGTATCCGAATTGCGCCGCCAGCCAGAGCTACATGGTGTTGTATCCTGGTCCTAGTATCTCAGGGACCCTCATCAGCTATTAAGCCGCTGTTTCCAAGTGCCACCGCCTGTAGTTATGACGATGAGCCTATCATACAGGGGACGGCAATCATGGGCTGCACAGCAATTCGCCAATCTACCGTGATATACATCCCTCGTCGGTTTGTTTCTGATCGGCTGGTACCAATCAAAGCACGATGGATTTGGATTGATGTGCTCGCTTTAAGAGCCAGAGCCATTTTTCATCGCCCTCGATGATGAACGTTACATTACTCGCCGAACCCGAGGCTACCCACGCGCTCAAGGAGGCATACAAATGGCCGGCGTGCCAAAGCTCCATGGTGTGTCTTTACGGTATAGTTCTGAGGTAATGCGGGAGCCAAGAGGCATTTCCGTAGCATTGGAACCAGTTGTCTCAGGTACAAAAGACCAATGGGCGGGAAATGATTATACGGGCAACCAACCATTAACCCCCTTTCTAAGGCTGGTAATTAACAGAGGGTCATGCGGGATGAGCTGCGAGGTCCTTTCGGTAATCCTAGCAAGGCCCAGGGGTCATTGGAGCACTACAGACCTATCAGTGAGTCCCACAGGCTGTGATACGTAGTCCGGATTTCATGAGCGCAGCAGAGGACCTGTGTACGTCGCGCTACTAAACAAGCAGTCGGCAAAGGGTAGGTGTTCTCCAGGGAGTCAGAGACAACGTCCGGGAATAGCTGGGGAATCACCGAGAGATGGAAAGCCGGCAAGAGCCTGATGGGAAGAGCTTACAAATAGTCCATAGCCGGACCTCGAACACCCACGTCTGACGACACCTACCTGCCCTCAGCCGTGTGCTAGGGAGCAGGCAGCCCTACGCGGTTCCTTGGCTTAGGTTCCATGTTACACAAGCTCCCTTCTCAACCATCCCAAAGCCCATAGTCCCAACGCTGCGAAGCCGTCGTTCCGCACCTTGGAGGAGGGCAAACTGTCTAACTACCCCATGGTTACACAAGACAATGACTGACTGCTCGGGCCTGGTGATCCTTTCGTGTGGATGCGTACTTTGGCACGCGCTCGTGGTGTCGGGGCACAGTAGTACAGCAGGTTGCAGGTTGCAGGTTGCAGGTGCAAGTGGTTGGAGAGCGGAGAGGGTACATGCTTCCCGCCTAAGGTAGTGTACTTCCGTTCTCTATGGATACCTAGCATAGTATATGCCTACTTATCTTGGGCACCTGCACACCACCCTAGCCCACACACACTCGCCCCTTGCTCCCGCTCTTTCTGCCACCAAAGCGTTCAAGTCTACAGCCAAAACTCATCTCAACTGGCGGACTCGACGTTGATTGGAGGACTCGTCCTCCAATACGGCCTCCCCGCGGCCATGTCTCCGTTCCTTCTTTTTGTACCCACATTTCATCACGTCCCACAATTGACATCATGGCCTCGCACTGGAGAGACGACCCTGCGCGAACCGCACTAGCCCGATGGTTCTTCGATCGGGGGCCATTGTGGCTCCTCCAGATCTTTTGGAGAGCATTACCCACCAAATATGTGGCCACTCACAGTTCGTGCGTCGCATATTTGAGACGTACATGGCCAGGCTGAATGCTAGGCTTCCAGCCATCGCTCGAAAGGCCCAGCATTTCGCGTACCGCGGACTGGACCGAGAACGAACAAGTACGGCAAACCTCAGGAGGCAATGACCATCGTATCGTCAAATACCTCTCACCGCTACGATCGGCCGGGTTACAGGAGTGAACACTACCGCTACCGACCACGTACCTCAGAGGCGCGAACGCTGAGCCGGCCAGGCCAAGTCGGCTCGGGTACGGTAGCCCGGAGGCTCCCGCACAGCATACATAGACAGCTTGAATATTGCGGCTTGCTTCATAAGGAAACTCGGCTTAGTGTAGTTCGTAGCCAGCCCCGTTAAATCCGATCAGACGCGAATTCCATCGCGGCCGCCGTCTGATGACAGCGAAAGGGCGTGGCACACGAATTCACCGGCAAGCATACGTTCGAACCGCCGAGATAAGCTCTTGCATACGAGCACCCCGAGCAACCCGAAGCTCTTTGCAAGGCGCGTGTGGTATCCTTGCTACCAGGGTGAGTATGTGGTTAAGTTAGAATGAGAAACGATACTCACTGTCCAAGTACCTCGCTTCTTGGCCTCGCAAGTGCACCGTTCCTCTCAATGGAGAGCTTCTTTGCACCCTGCAGCCGAGACCTGCAGCCGCAGATAGCATCATGTCCTGATACCCGGACTAGCGAATTTGGGGTTGCACAACATTACGTACGTGCCTCTACGGATACTCGAGCCTATCAGTGTCGTCCAGCGATGCGTCCTCAGCCCTATGGCCCCTTGCTATCGGCGGCGTCACCGAAGCTTGGCAGCTGCGCCCAAGCACCCCTAGTCCCCGTGGTCAAGCCCGTGTTTCTCCGCCCCTAATAGAGCGAGGTATCTTTCTAACGAACTATGTCAGCCAAATTCCAAACACGCAAGGCTCACAAAGTGAAAAGCCTGGTGTCCTCCAATTGAGGAGCACGGAGCGATGACCGTTTAGGCTCATGTACGTACAGCAACTCCGCCTTTTCCCTCCCTCACTAGCAACATCGACACAAACTCACTGTCCGAAACCTGTGCTGTTACGATTTATCACCCATAACGAACAACTGGGAGTACTTCACAACTTGATCAAGCGAAAAGAGGCCCATTTCCGTCCCCGTTCAAGTCAATTCGCATGTGCCGTGCCGGGGGGCTTCACTCAACAGTCTTAATACCGTCTGTGAAAACAGCAGAGGGGTTCATACATCGTGTGCTCCTCTACCACGCCAAGCACACCTCCTGCCTCACATGCCGCCTAGGTAGGGAGGGACGCTACATGCGACTGGATGCGCAATATGCGGATCACGGTTACTTGTCGGCCGACGTCAGCTGGTGTCTTGATACGCGATTTAGATAGCCACACCGCCAGAAAGATGCTGAGTCGCACATGTCTTCAACTTTATGTCGAGCACCTTGACCAGCTGCTTCGATGGCGTGCACGCAGCGCGGAGGGGAGAGAGCATGCTGCGTAGTCCCACTCTCGTGCGCGTCTGGAATGATACAATGATGCATATGTCAACCACACGTTGCATCTGCGCGACTATCCAATCGTCCAAGGTTTTGCCTTGGTATGTAGTATACACAAGAGTACGTGTGTGCATGCGTCGGCTGGTTGGCGGAGGAACTGCTCTTATGTCTATGGCCAGCCCTACGAGTCCATTTGTATTTTAACGTCTTACTGGGCGTATGGGAACCTGTCAAGCACGGGTAGAGGCAGCATGATTGCCTGTCTGTCCGTCAACTGCTGTCTATCATGCCTGCAGATTCAGTACCTAAGTACATGTCCGTCTTGGGGTTGTCTTCCTCACCACCACATACGTAGCTAGGAGAGACATCGTTCCTGCTTTGTGACACGTCCATTAGGCCAGGCAGTTAGTTTGTTCCCCTGCCGTATCATTATTAGACACGCTTGAAACGGCGCACTTCAACTTTCGGCGCGCGATTGTTGTTTTGTCCACTTTCATCCTGGGGGATACGTATCCGTCATAGCCTGTTGAAGAGCCAGAGGATTGTATCTACACATACTGCATCTGCGAGAATAGTCCTGTTTGATTGGTTAATTTCAACGAATTACCCAATTTGGACACTCGGCGCAATCTGCCCTGTCTGCCTCTCACCTAACCGGACCTAGCCTAACGTTGTCATCAGCTTACCAATCCCCGACCGTCATCGAGCGTTTCCGTTGGAGCATCGAAAGGGACGGCAGTGCCCAAGCACTCTGCGCTATGCCGGCTTTTGGCTATGCCAACTTTGCCTATTCCAAGAACAAAGATTTTTGGCTTGATGTGGCTGAACGTATGGTGGCCCCCCTGCCACTGCGGCCCGGTGTGTAATTAACTTGTTCAACCACCGCTGGATAACAATAACCATGACAAGCATTCCACCCACCCAGATGCTACCTTTTTTTCTTTCTTTTTTTTTTTTTCTCCATATCGATATACAATGCCAGTGTCAACTTCTGTGACGGCCAAGGATCAGATTCCGTGGACAGCCACAGCACACGTGGTTTTGATTCGGGACTGGATGCAAGGTTTGTGACGAGGATGCAGTGAGCTCCCAGTAGGAAGCAGTGTATGGGACGTCCCCCAGAAAGCCTACCTTGAGTGCGACCTCTTCCTCGGCATATCAAGAAATGGTGCGCCTTGACCTAAGCAGAGTTCCTTGCTCCGTCGGCCGGGTCGTAGCCATAGGTTAGGACCTGCGTCTCAGCCGTGGTAGTGACGACTCGATACCGTAATCCCCGATGGATATTTGTCCGAGTGGAGTATGAAAATCATCTGTCCATATCTTACCCAGGCAGCCGTCTGTTCTTCCAAAAGGGGTTTTTTTTTTTTTCTTCTACTTCTTTGCTTTTGTTTTTCCCTCGTCTCCTTTGGCAAAACCGGGGTCGGATGGGAGAAAGCAAAGTGGAGACATATTCCGAGTCCGAACCGGCCAGTCACAGACGCCGTCCGGGTTGTTTCATTGGATGTCGCCTAAATATGTACGGGACTTTGGACAACTCGGCGACAAGGCAAGGCTGTTGGTCCGATGCAGCCCGGAGCAAAAGCCCATGACCCATTCTAAGTACCCGTCTCTGTCATAGCCCTGGCTTGGAACCAGGAGAGCGGTGGAGAAGCAATGAAATACACTGAGAGTCCGAGTCCTCACCCAGTATCCGTACCGAAGATTGCGGAGTCCTCGCAGCTTAGCAACACCTTGCCATGTCTGTCCATCGATTCGCCTTGGCAACCGCTCCCCAGACTACATTGATAGTGGCGGAGCCCTGAGTCGAGAGCGTCTGTTCAGAATTGTATCCGTACATGCGGATAGCCCACTAGGAAGAACAGCACACTTGCCCTTCGCCGTCTTGGCCGACATCCAGATCCACAGTTCCTGTAACCTGTCGTCCTCCTTGAATAAATACGCGAGACCTACATGTCTTGGGCAAAGTAAAACGGCTCGGATTAACATTCGCAGTCTTTGCATTGTGGGAAGTGTCAGAACTTTAAAGACATCGTGGGAGTCGAGCAAATGTATATGCCAATCCCCTGGAACCTGGGAGCGCCACAGCTGATGCTGACTGCGGCCCGGCGAACACCCCCTGTTGACGAAGCCTCGGCCGAGGGGTAGCGCTGGCCTCTTCTGTCGGGGTACATTTGGAAAGGAGCTGTTGTTATCATTAAACTGATCAAACTGCCCCTGTTGGAGCCCGAGAGCTCGGCCTGGGGCCATGAAACCCGGGCCCTTGGGGGAGGGGGCTGGAGACCTGCACATCGTCAGGCAAGATGAAGCCAATCTCGGCGACATGGAGCTATCCACTGGGGAGAGAAAGGCGAACAAGCCAAAATGTACGAATACTCGCCTTGTACCCGTACGGGCTGATGGGTGTGCGAACAGACTGGCCGCACAGGGTGATGAAATTTGACGACGGAAGCTGGCGAGTTGTTCATAGCGATTCGCTTGATCTCCCTCTCGCCTATGCGTCGATTGCTCTGGCCCGTCTAAAGGGCGAGTTCAACGTCGCATTGGGACCGAAAATAAGGGCATGATCCATACCAGGCAGCAGTCATTCCGAAGGATGACCGACCAGGACTTTAGGTTCTGATAACCCGTTTAGTGCGCAGCGTGTCGTGGACAGTGGTGAGTTGTCGCTGAAGGCTCGTTGTATACGGTGCCGATGAAGGAAGTAATGTTCGTCGACAGGAACCTGGTGAATTGGCTCGGCGGCTGATGGACGGGAGACGAGTGGTGTGAGCGTGTCTCGGTTGCTGAAGAAGGCGTTCTATAGGTTCTTTTACTTGAGTCTTGTTAGAGGCGCAACAATAGTGGTGGTGAGGTGCGTGTAACTGCCAGTTCACTGCTGCACGTTGTGAAGGGGAGGAGACAAAAGAAGGAATAAACACAACGGCTCCCCGTCCCGGGGAGAAGAGACATGTGGCGGCGCGGCGGGCGGTAAAATGCTGCAGCCCTGTTGACTGGATTGAAGGCTCTTGATTGGTCTTTGGTCCGAGTGTGCACACCTCTTGCCAGATTGTCTGTGCTTGCTCTGCGGCGATGATAGATCCGCAAACATGGGTGTTGAAGCTAGTGCCGTTGGCTGGGCTGAGCTTGTTGGAACCATGGACGGACAGATTAGGGACTTCGCAGCGTGTTACGGGCATCGACCGCGACTTGTCGACAGAATCCTGTTCGGACTACGGTCTAGACGAGGCCACGTTAGGAGCAGCAGTAATGACAGGCGTATCTAGTCCACAGCGAGAGCCCGGTAATGAGCAGGTGAGGTGGCATCTGGTCAACCGTTGATGGAGTACCTCCGCTCAGGAAGCAAGTTGCGGAGGAACAGGGTTGTGCACGTAACGGTGGAATGGACGAGTAGAATTTCAGCCAGCGTCTTGCTAATCGACCACGCAAAAATAGACGTCTTACAAAGCACGTGGGCATTCTCGTCATTGGGGGCCGAGAATGGTTTCCCTCGGCGGACAGGAGGGGCAGACGGGGGCAATCCCTGACCACACTGAAGCACAGTAAGCGCCTTATTACTGCGCCGTACACACAGGAGAGAGGTACTCTGCAGCAAGTACCTTTTGTACGGATAGATGGACGCGGCACGCATTGAAGAACTTTTGATGCTGTACGTGATGTCTGAGAAAGTGGACGATGAAGCGGGCGCAAGCTGGCTAGTTCGGGTGGATGTTTTCCTTGCCATTTGCCAGATCAACCACCACCGGCCTAGCGCCAAGTCATCCCGCTATAATTTGCTTCGCTGGCCTCCTTCACCCGAGGTGACGATGATGTAAAAGTTCGGATATAGGTGCTCCAGCCTCCAAAGTGCCTTCAGCTCCTACCTAGCCTGAGACCAGTTGAGATGAGGGAGGTTTCATGGGCAAAGGAAACCATGTCGCGCAAGAGACGCTGTCGTTTGTCGAGTTTTACGACCCACGGACACGGCGTGTGTCAGGTTGGACCTTTTGCAAGATGGCAAGCCATGGGCATCATGAAAGAAATGTCAAGGTGCGCTAAAGCGCGGCTAACGGAAGGGCGTATGATACGTGCCGCTTCCCACGACTGGATCAAACATTCACAACTAAAACGGTTTGGCCGATCTGGTGCACCGCGCCCCGTGGCTGGGTAAGTCGGAATGGCTTTTTCCCGCTTTTAGTCCGCAAGGGCCGGCTGAGGTTGATTCCTTTTGACCTCTTTGGTATGACGTCGGGCGGGAACTGGGTATTTGGGGGAACGGGACGTGTAGGGACGTTTGCGGGGCTGACTGGCGGGTCATTGATTGACATTAGGTGCGGTGTTTTTGCCAGAGGAGAGACCCTGAATACTGAATAGCGAAGCGCATGGTCCTTTGGGGGAATCCTACGAGAAGGAAAGTCGAGGTGAGGTCTGCTTTGCGTCTTGTCCTCCATCCCCCACTTGAATCAGGCAATCGAATTCTCGTGCTCAAGATTGGTAGAATCGGACAGCAGCCTGTCAGGGGCGCACGGTGACGGTAGGCGTGCAGGGGTGCAATGGCGCGCTTCAACAGGAACTCGTGTAGAATTAATCTGGTGTCTGAAGTCCCGACGGGAGTCTGGAATCTGGCATCAGTCATCCCGAGGCAAGCGGGTCCAGCGTTGGGTTCGAGGCAGGGAAAAAGCTTGGCTTCGAGACATTGCCAGCCTATGATTGGCTTGACTTACGATTCGCTACATTAGGACTAGCGTGATCCGATTCCCCGTCTACAACTGGGTCCACCCGACGTGAGGTGCCGTCCCACGCCACGGTACCTCACCTCAACGACCTTACCTAGGTACCTAGCATCATAATTGAGCTGCGACCTGCCCCACCTTCTTCCGTCCAGTGTCCCCCAGGATACTGGAGCGTGGGTGGTGGGTGCTAGGTCCCAGGATCAGATTGTCGGCCGGTCTCCGTACGATGTTCCCTTCCCCGGCTGGCTGTCCGTCCAAGTCAAGTCAAGTCAACCAGATGAGCTTTTGTTTTCTTGCCAGCCCGGTCCTCTGTTCGGGCGGTGGTCACACTGAATGAGCCTTGAGCGGTGTGTCCTGGAGTTGGTCCATTTTCGCATCGCAGCATCATGACCCTGGCCAACATGTTTCGCATTGTAGACGACGACTCCCTTTGGAAACATGAAGGCAGATGAGGTCGAGCCCAGTCCAGTCCAGATCGAGGCATTCGTGAGCCATCCATCGCCAAATGTTTGGGAGCAGCAGCATGTGCGGGTGGGATCTGCGCCGCCACGCTCCCTCCGGGGCAGTAGATGTTCTCAACGGCGATCAGTCGCCTCACCAGGTGCTCCCAGGTTCCCAACGCGCTACGTGTATAACTATCCATGGTATGTCTGCTTCCTTACTCCCCTTTTTGGAATCATTGAGCGCCCGCTCAACTCCGAGGGCCTGCGGCTCCGTGGGACCTGTCCGGAACGGCACAATAACAGTAAGAAAAGGGGCCGTGTACGCAGACAAGCTCGCGCTTTTCCCAGACGGACTCCCGTCCAGTTCGGATACGGTCCGGAGGGGGCGGGTTGACTCACAGAGACTTCTAGTCACCCACTTCGTACACTCATCTCCATCCGAATATCCCCTCAACGCCCGCAAAGTCTACCCCGTCCCATGCCCATGGTAGGTAAGGTGACAGCTAAGATGTCCTGCGGAAGATGCTCGCCAGCTAATGGAGCAAGGTATGTAAGGTAAGTATGCTACATGAACCCAGTCGCTGGACACAGGAACCGTGTGTCGTTGAAGACGAAACGCGCCCTTTGCTAGGCACGGCAAATGCCTTGGGGGCGTGAAGGTCGTCCTACGTAGCAAGGTAGGTTTGGTGGCTGGACACGGTCGCAGGATGGAGACGTCTTTCTTTGCATTGGTCTATGGCTCCCCATACAGGCAATGCGAGGGACTTTGGGAGCGGCTAGGGTGCTGTGCGGGCTGAGCTAGGTATCTTGGGGAGCAGCGCTCTGGGACCTGTAACTGTCCAGCGCCCCCGAAAGATAGCGAAGGTGCCGTCTCCAACTTTAATGTGGGTAATGAGCGATCGCGCCTCCCAGGCGCCAGCCCAAAGCTTGGCCATTGATGGCGGCGACAGATTGGGAAATGCTGCTACAGCTGGAGCGGGAAACGCACACTCTGGGCGGTGATGAATTATACATGACACACCTAAAAAGAAGGGACGCTGAGAAGGGCGGAGGGCGAAGGGCCACCTAACTGGTATTGGATTGGCCTTGGGTTGAAATGCCAACAGCCCTTTTGCCGTTTATCCTGTGGCGGCGGTAGCGCGACCCTCCATCATCAATCTGGTGTTGCTGGGGAAGGTCGACCGAGTCTACCTTACCTTACCTTACCATAGTACTCTGTGCTGCTGATGGGCAGCCCTACGGAGCGCAATGGCGGCCGCGAGTTTTCTCATGAGCTAGCTAGCTCAAGGCAGAGTACCTCGCAAGTTTTCATTTGATGCCCCGCAGACGCCCCATACCCGAGGTAGGTACCTACGGACATTGTATCCTTGGGTATGTACAAGGGGGTCTTGTGTAACCTGACGCTTCCCAGGGACGCGATCCTTTGGCAAGGGCCTGTCTTTTGGTAAGATAGATGGCACGATGCAGCAGCAGGTTCCAGGGTTTGGCTGCATCTCAAAATACCGATACTACAGTGCAGTCCCTCGTCGGCTTCTGGCCACGAGCCAGACAGACACCAAAATTCGGCAGGTTGCAATTGAATGTAGCTACTGGTGCAAAACTGAAGAGGAGGCCGTCAGGTAGGCAAATTTAGCACACTAAGCTCGGTTTATTCGCGCTCGCTTGGTGTCATGTCCAACAAGGCTCTTCTGCTGTGCTGGCCATGATCCTTCTCATGATGTTGTTAGGTGGTGTGGTGTGGCAGGTATAATTCACGGGAGGCGGCAAGATAAGATGAAGATGGCATCGGATCCGATCCTTGGTCACGCAAGTAATGAGGCAATGGCCAGCAAGACAAAAGCTGGTCCTTGATCGTATTGTCCGGTATAATTGCGCCAAACCTTTCTGCGCTTCTCGTACAAGTCGTCCAGTCAAGTCAAGCTGGTCTTGAGCCCCCGTCGTGGAGCGATGGTGGTGGAGAACAGAAGGAGACGGGACCCCTACCCCGACCTCAACCTTGGACCCTCCTTCCCCCGCCCACGGTGCAGCGACCTGGACGCAGGAGATGGAAGGCTAGTCCCCTGTCTCCGGCCAAGTCCCAGTCACCATCCATGTACGAACAGGACTAAGCTACCTATGTATGTACCCACGTACCTCCGTAGGTATAGGAAGGCATGGCGTGGACCGTGGTTGGTGTGGTTGAACCCCGACAGCCAGATTGAGATGTCGACTCCACCAGGCTGGACGAAAGGCCCCCGGTACGTACCCCCACCGTCTCTTTCCCGACCTCGACCCAGACCCCTGCAATACTGGACTGCAGCAGGTGCACCATCGCAGTGCACCTGTTCTCGCGCGTTGCCCTCCACCACTCACTCCACCCCGTATCTCGACGGTGCTGCGCGTATGTTCGCACTTCTTGCTTCGCTGCAGCCTGGCCGCCAGCGAAACAACAGAACAACCTCGGATACGTACCCTCACCTCCTCGCTCCGTTGACTTGGATTTCTGATGTGCCTCCCGTCCACTGCTAGGAACGTGCTTCTCTTTCTCTGCCCTACGGCGATTGTCACCCCCCCTCCTCCCATCCTATCACCCCCCCTCCCAAATTTCATCTGTTCACTTCAGTCTTCTCTACTTGGTATCTATTCCCATACCTACCTAAGGTACTGCGTATCCTGCGGACGCCTTGGGTAGGAGATACCCTGCCTCTGCCGGACAGCACCTACATATTCTGCTGTGCCTTACACAACCTTCCACAGCCCACCCCTCCCTCCTTCATCCTTCCCACAGCCTACCGGCAGTGGTACCCTTCTGCCTGTCCCTCTGCCTCGAGCTCTCGACACAGACAGCTCCCAGGTTGACGCCTTGCATGGATAGGGACTTGTACCAGGCGCACCAGAACAGACCGGACTACAACCAGGTTACGGCTGCGGGTAGGTATGAGTGCGGGTGCGGGTGCGGATGCGTATTCGCACCCCCCACCCTGGGTACGCCTACCTACCTACACTACCTACCCACTACGAACGAATGCCTACCACGCCCGCCAGCCCTGTCTCTTGCTGCCGCTGTCATTGCTCCAGCTCGTCGGTCACTCTCCTTGGGCTGGACTGGAAGTCAAGTGAAGCCTTGGGCCGGTTTTATTTAATAGCTTCCCTTCCTCTCCTTCGTCTATCGTGTTTTGACCCAACAGCTCGTCTTTCAACCATACATCTTCACTCCTCCATATCGACACTTGTTTGGAAACTCTTCCATTCAGCCTCCTTCATACAACTGGCCTTCATACAACTGGTTGCTTGCTGGCTGTCTTCTACATCGCATATCCCTTCATTGTTGCAACAACCTCTACCTAGCCAAACCCCGAGAGTATCGCCCGCCATGTCCATGTTCACCATGTCTCAACATCAATACACCTACCCGGCTGCTGCCCCGGCACCCAGGGCCTATTCAGGTCACGGCACAAGCAGCGCATTCAGTAGCTCTGCCAATCCGGACGAGGACTGGACCAAGATCTCCGATCTCGCTGAACGCCGGCGGATCCAGAATCGCATCGCTCAGCGCAACTATCGTACGTCAACCTCATGACATACATGCCGTTCCCTACTTGATCAGACTTTCCTCCTAACAAAGATTCATAGGCAAGAAGCTCAAGAGACGCCTCGAGGACCTCGAGAGACGCGCAGGACAGGAAGGCCCGACCGTCACCACTGAGAAGCAAACGCAGCCAAAGAGTGCCAAGCGCCAGTCGCAATCCTCCACCAAGACGCAAAAGACGCCGGTTCCAACCAAGACCATGAACCAGGGCCAATTTACGCCCCCAATGCACACCGATGACGAGCTTCTCTTCGCGCAAACTTACGAGGACGGTCGTGAAAGATCAAACACTCCTCCTCTTTTCGCCTATTCGACTTACCCTCCCCCTGAAGAGATGCTCCTGGCTCCTTCGTACACAACTCAGCCTTACCCCATGACAACTGCAGAGGTCTACCCGAGTTACCTGGCCGCAGCGGTGCCGGTAACGCTACCCCCAATGAACCATTTTAACGATGCCATCAAGCGCGAATCCTACTCCAGCGACGATGGCCTCTCCCCCTACGTGAACTACGGCTATATTTCCGGCGTCGACATGAATGCAACTGGCTCCTACGACCCCTCGAACCCTCATGTGAGTTATACGCGGCATCTACCTCCCCGCGATCCACAGTGCTGATGGGTTGATGAGCAGACTCCTCCGCTCTCTCATTCTTTCGACCACTCGGCCAATTGTTCTGACGCTGGCTATGAGTACCCTACTACACCTTTGTCCATGCCAGGATCTCCAGGCATGATTCAACAATAAAATGGTACCTGGCGGAGGGTGTTGGCGAGGAAGAGGGGGGAAAAAAGAACAACCAAGTTGCAGCGGGACGCGACTCATCTTTCGATAGATCCCGCCGAGCGAGCTATATTGGAATTTACTTGACATATGCAGGTTGGCTTGGGCCAGGAGTTCGGGAGCATTTAGGGTTGCATGCAATGGTCGAAGCGCTCGACCTTACGCGGAGATGACGACTGGGAACGGGCGGCGGCGTTTCAATTTGGCTGGGTACTCTGTTGTGTTGTGGATAGTTTAAAAACATCAGCGACAATCCAAACAAGAAAGATTGTCACAAGAGTCAGCGTGTCAAACAAAATGTGCCAAATTAAAGTCAACCAATATCAACCCCCCCCCCTCCTTCTCTCACTCTCTCTCTCACCACATGATGATTTACGCCTGCTCAAAGTGCGCGTGTTGGTGTGCCCGGACTGCCTTAGGCCCTCTGCTTTGGCGTGGGTAGCAAGATGGATGAAGATGTATAATGGAAGGGCGTCAAAGACAAGGACGTCCCCTCCCCACAGAAGGTAATCTTTCCATGTTCGTCCGGGGCGATGCCACCGGAGTTAAACGACAAAAGTCTCGCCGTAGTCTCGCCCGGAATAAGGATTTCCAAAGTCCATGCTGCTTAACTCCTAGGCCGACACCATTCCAGGGCACCTGAGCCACCACATTGGCTGACAAAGCACGCCGGGCAAAGAAACAGGCGGCGCTGGGTGCTTGCACCGCGCAAAGCGACAACTTTGCGCCGTCTCTGGAGGTTCCACAGGCATTGAAACAAAATGCTTCCCACTCACACTTAATGACAGACTTGCTGCCGCAACTTGGGTCCCTGTATAGACCACAGGCGAGGCGATGAAGGCTTGGCTTGGCGCGTCACTGACGAGACCGTACCCGGCTCTGCCCCTTTCTGCTTCCCCTCAATTTGTACCTTTTCCCCTCGAAGACACCAGCACTTTTTGCTCACAGCCTTGGCTTGGCTTGGGAATGACAAAGCCTCAACATGGCGAGGGGTCTGGATGGAGCGTCGACTTTATTCTGCTCGGATAGAGACGAACAGCGCAACAGCATAGGTGACGGCACAACCAGCATAGTTTGGGCTGAGAAGGCTTGATGGTGGGAAAGTACATGCTGGGTGATGGGTGGGATGGGATGGGCACGGGTGGAGAGCGCCGGGTGCGGCACACTAGCTCTATGTTCAGTGACCACTTCAGCCATGCCTGGGCGCAAACAAATTGGGGTACGAGATATCGAGTTGACCATGAGACGAAATGGTACTCATGACTTTGAATGGCCACAGAAACCCATACATTTGGCGCGGAGGGGTGAGTCTCCCGGGATATGACCATGTTGCTTGATGTTCGGCATCGACATGCTGCCTCTGCCTCGTCCATGCAGACCCGGTTGTTCTTCAGGTTACGTGCCGCGTTTTTGGTCCAGCACTCAGGGTTGCAGGTGGGCACAGTCGGGCGTCCTCGTCAAGAAGGCTGGTTGAACTGTAGCTTGCAGGGTTGATTAACAAATGACATGATGTGATGGGGCACTCGGCTGCGCGGTCCTTTCGTTCGGTAAAGTAATAGGCATCCATGTACGACAAGGCGATGGAGACGTGCGCTTCAGGTAAAAGCCAGCACACTACACATATGCATACACACATTCCTCTCGGCCCCTTTCTCCCGGTCTGTCTTCGTTCAACCTATGTGCGTGCATACGAGGCAGCAATCTTTGCAGCTACAAATCGCTTGTCAACCCTGGCTGCACCCACATCTGCGTCTGCTGCTCAATCAGGGAAGGATACCATCGTTACACAAGAGTTCTACCTCCTCCTACCCCGGCGGATTCTGTCAGTTGTATGCTGGCCCGGGTTGCAAGCCCGACTTCGACGTAACACAAGGAGCGCTCCTTGTTGGATGTCGATTGACAGACGTTGGGAAACTCGCCGGAAAGTCACCGGGGGCGCCAGTTAGCATAGGACACCAACACGTTACAAATGGACGCCACGGGGGCACTTGGCAAGGGAGGGGGAGGTGGAGGACATACCATAGGACAGGGGGAGGGCACCGTGCAGTGGCCGTAGAAATTTTGGACATCAAGGTACCTTACCTGCCATGCTCTGAGGTAGGTGGTATCTTAGGTAGGTAAGGTAGCCTAGGTAGGTAGATAGGTAGGTACTTTACCTTAGGAACCTAGGCTACTTACCCCGTAGGTGGAAGGGCACCTACCTAATCAGGAGGGGGGCCACGGAGAAAACGGGGGCGTGCTTCCTGGAAGGCTGAGAGGCACCTAGACTCCGGCTGTTGCCGGAGTTAAGAACACTCAGTCAGTGGTGGCCTCAGTGGCTAGACAACTCGACCACATTCTCATCGTCACCATCTCAAGAAGGCACAAGGTCGTCATGTGTAAATTGGGTACTCTGGACTGAATACTCTGCTTTAGCTCCGGTGATGCGACGGTCAAGACCGACCAACATAGTCCTCCCGCCCTCGGAACTGAGGCAGGCGGGAGCAGGAAATACTGATGCAAAGTACCCCTTTGCGAAGCTGTGTTGGACGCCTTGTCTGCTTTTATCTTGTTGACAAGATCGAGGCTCCCTGGTTGCTAACGTCCGGTGCAGACAGTGCTTTTGTTTTGTTCCCTATTCTGTGTAGTTTACTCTATCGCGTTATTCGAACCGTATGCGCATTGCAAGGCTCAAAAACGCAACAGAGCTGCATGCGGGCAATGAGGACTCTTCGTCGTGTCGTGGCCGCCAGCAATGCCTGCCTCATGGTCGATGCTGTTTCATTCCGTCCATCCTATCTCGGCTCTCACAACACAACCGGGCTGTTCGCAAATCCTATTGAGGTTTTAAGTTTCTGAAGCTAATTTCATCTTTGAGCGAGGCCGGAGCCGATGCGGCATTGCTTGGCACAGACGCTGGACCGGCCTACCCAGACGCACGCCCGCCCCCATTAAACTCGACTTCACGCGCTAAAACATAACGCGCAAGTCCCCTAGTTACTCTTTCAGCCCGCTTATTACCTAAGGTATGCACTACAAACTTATATCCGCCGTGATGGATCTTCCCAGCTGAGGTGTCTGAGGCCCAGCTGACGTCGGTCACCTTGCGCCACAAGCGATCAGTCATCATAGCGTCGGGCAGGGCAGGAAAGAGGATTCACTATTTACGAGTCGCTATCGAGTCCGGAATAGAAAACCTAGAACAACGCAACCACGCAACCTGCATCGCACCACTCCGTACCGCATTTCCTGCTATACAAAACCCAAACGAACTTGGTATGCTTCCTGCGTCAAGATCCTTCTTCGTAGTCAAGATCGGTCACGCTGGAGAATGCTCGTCCACAAGCACCTCGCTTTGCGTTGCGCTTTGTGTCTGAGATGACCATTAGCCGTTGTGGATCTGTTCCGGCCGGGATGTTCAAGAGTACCAAGGTATTGCCGTACAAGATTAGCTCGTGATGCTTACGTAGGAGGTTGTATGTTATCTGCACCTTTGCGCGGCCTCTCTCAATAAGGACCACAACGACTCAAGAGTCACATTCTCAGACATTGGCCATGACACAGGCAGATCGGCGCCTAATGCGAACCAGTTCTTTGCAGAACACAGCCACTTGTCAAAAGTCCAAATTCCTTTCCTTCCACATTGGCCTTCGCATACTGGAGTTACGCAAAGAAGTGACGATTTTCGATCTAGGGAAGCTGCAACACCATTTTGGTGGAAACCAAAATGCTTCGAAACTCGGCCACGAAGCCACGACGAGTGGTTTTTTTTGTACTCATCATCTCACCGTTTGCGCGCCCGGCTGGGGAATATAGCCTGGTCGATCACTTGATGTTTCAGTACCTAAGTTATGGTCTGCAAATTACCTTAGGTAATCATTGCACTGTGCCACATGCAAGGCAGCTTCTACAGGGTACCTGCACTTACCTTTCTTGGTTGATGATGAAATTAGCCCAGGCTCCGCTTGGCTTACGTTTTCCCACCATCTGCAAGCAAGCTTGCAAGTCTCCAACGCAACATCCTCAATCCCTCAAGGAACTGTTTGGGTTTACGTCGAGGCATAGGCAATTGAATGCGGCCCAGGAAGCTCCCCTACTTCCCAATAATCCTTGTCGAACCGCAGACACCCCAAAGCGCCCAAACACTTTCTTGCCAATCGCCGTTCTTGCAACCCGCCGAGTACAATCCGCATATACCTCCCGTTTACCAGCTGAACAACCGCCGGCTCTACCCAGTTCAGAGCGACCGCAATGGCACCGGACTGGAAGTTGCTATACCTCTATGGAGGCGACAGGTTGGTTTTCTAGCCCAGAGTCGGTGCGGGGACCGTTGCGTTGAGAAACTCGCACCGCTCCCCAACCCCTTCTCATGATTCACTCATCTCTTGAAATTGCGGAACACATGAGTCTGATTGACCAATATCATCAGTCCCTGGGATTCCAGTCTCTGGACTGATTCTGACGACCGAGTCCGCGGCGGCAAGAGCCAGTCTCACATGCACTGTGAATCGCCGGAGAAAGCTCGATTTTTTGGGCACCTAGACATCACCACCCTCGGAGCAGCTGGATTCGCGTCTCAGAGGACTCTTGGTACACTCCATCTGGATTTGAGGCAGTATGATGGTTTCGTCATCAGAATTCTCGAGAGCGACTCCAAAAAGTACACTCTTACTGTCAAAGACGAGATTCTGCCTCCCAGGGACGATGGCCGCGACCAGAGCACAATCAGCTGGGAGTACGACTTCGTCTGTGATCCTGGCGACGTGAAAATCCTCTGGAGCGACTTCAAACCCACATACAGGGGCAAACCCAAGCCTGACGCCAAGCCGCTGGACCTATCCAATATCAAGAGAATCAGTTTCATGATGCGAAGGTAATGCAATACCCATCATTCTATCGCCTGCCGCCAAACCCCATTTTTGCTGATAAAGTGTCAGCTTTTTTGGAGAGCAGGAGGGGGATTTCACCCTGACTGTTGCACATCTCGCCGCCATTAGCAACAGACCCACGTCACCAGGATCAGAGCTATCATTCGAAAAGGACTATGCCGCCGTGCGTGCTGCTGCGCGTCCTCCCGGGGCCCAGTCGTCGTGGCTTAGCTGGATTTGTGGATGGGGTAAATGACATCCGGTAATCATGGACTCACTATCCGGCGTCAGTCGCGGGATGCTTCAAGGAGCATACAACCACAGCCCGTGGTGCATTCGCATGGATTTGCCGGCATTTTGTTAAAGCGCTATGGCTGTCCATCTTCCTGTTCTAAAGCTACCTTGATGAGCGTTTCATACAATCTGACCTATAACCTTGATCAAATCGCCCGTCACACCCATAGCCGTCACATCACCGCCAGCGCCGGCACCCTGGATAATCAGTGGGTTGCTACCGTACCTCTCCGTGTAAAAGCTGATGATGTTGTCGCTGCCCTTAAGCGCGGCTATGGGATGAGATGCATCGAACTGCTCCAGACCAACCTTGACCTGCTTGGAAGCAACATCAATGCTGCCTACGAAGCGCACAACCTTGCCTTGGCTCTCCGCGGCTGCCTTGGTCTCCTCCATCTGGCTGTCAAATGCTGGAAGCTTCTGCAAGAACTCGTCACCAGTCGAGCACGACTCGAGTTCCTTGGGGATCAGACTCTCAACGGGGAACGAAGTCGGGGATTCCACTGGCAGTCCAGCCAGTCTTGCAAGAATGGTGAGCTTCCGGGCGACATCGAGTCCATTAAGATCGTCTCTCGGATCCGGCTCCGTGTAGCCTAGCTGCTTCGCCTTGGCCACCTCGGCGGACCACTTGCCCCCGGAGCCTGATACAGGAGCAAAAGAGTTGAACAGGAAGGACATGGTGCCGCTGAAGACGCCCTCAATCTTCGTAACACGGTCACCAGTCTCCACCAGATCTTTCAGAGTCGAAATGACGGGCAGGCCCGCACCGACAGATGACTCGTGGTAGACTTTGGCGCCAGATGTCAACGCTGCGGAGAAAATGTCTTGCCACAGCTTGTAGGAGCCCGAGAACGCCTTCTTGTTGGGGGTGACAACGCTGATGCCACGACTAAGGAAGACCGGATAAGCTTCGGCGACATCTTGGGAACTAGTGTTGTCGACAAGGACGACCTTGGCGGGAGCGGCAGCCAGATACTCGGCGAGCTGGGAAAGAGGGGGCGGAGCCTGCGAAGCGGCGGAGAGTGTCTCGGTGACGCCAGTGATGGGGATGGCAGAGTAGCTGTGGTCGTACAGAGCCTTTTTGCTGGTTGAAATATAGCATAGGCTGAGCTTTGGGGAGGGTCGTCTCGCAGCTAGCGCCTCGAGCTGGGAGAGGAAGCACTTTCCAACCCCGCCAGCGCCTACATCGCATGCCAAGCAACGTTTAGATGGTGTTCTTTTCCATAGTGGTGTGGAGGGATGCTCGTACCGATAATGGCAATGAATATTTGCTTGGGAGAAGACATTGCTCGATTTCAAGGACTAATCAGTTATCTGAACGCGATGTGAACTGGGCCGTTTGCCTGTGGTTTCGGGGTTGAGTGCATCAGAGGGGTTTAGGAGGAGGGCAGGACGATTAATTTCTCTGCACCTCCGACTGCGGGGCACCAGTGGAGCACCCAATATGGGGCTTCTCGGGGTACACTAAGGTACCTTATCTTATCACTCGGTGAGCATCTGCACCGAAAGTCCTGGCAACCGGAACCCCGTGCATTCCAGCATCGGAGCTTGGGCCTTTCTCGTCCCGGCCCTGTCTAGGTCATGTCGTC
The DNA here is from genome assembly GCF_011800055.1 of Colletotrichum gloeosporioides. NCBI lineage: Eukaryota > Fungi > Ascomycota > Sordariomycetes > Glomerellales > Glomerellaceae > Colletotrichum > Colletotrichum gloeosporioides. The sequence continues at coordinate 896,474 of NW_025544711.1, read as the reverse complement.
ATTCAATACCTAAGGTAACATCCCATCCCCCGGCCGAATGCATCTCTACAACTATGCACGGCTGATACAAGACTGCCCGCAACCTCGCTGCTGCCGACAGTTGAGTTACCATCGTTTCTCACACGACATCCTGGCCCTCTCCGGATTATTCCCACTGAAGAACGATAGTCGCCATGACCCTGCTACAATCGCTCCTCCATCTCACCAACTTCAAAAATCCCTTGCTACGGACTTTGGTTCCCTCAGTCTCCGCTGCATACGCGATCCAATTTGCTTTCGCGATCCCCTCCATTCTCGCACAGAATGAACGCTTTTATGACTTTTCCGGCTCCCTGACGTTTCTGTCCGTAACCGCTCTCAGCCTGTATCTGCCCTCCTTGCGCATCGCATCCTCGTCTACGGCAGCCAATGTGTCTACTCCGTTGCCGAGTCTTCTCGCGCCGTTCACCAACCCTGGTAGACTCGGAGCTCTGAACTGGCGACAGGTTGCTATGAGCGGTGCCGTTGTGTTTTGGGCTGTTCGACGTAAGTTTTCACATACCTTCTGTGGTCTGAGGTGAGGTTTCTAATTTAACCGTGGCATCCGTAGTGGGATCATACCTATTCCAACGTATTCTGCAAGACGGCAAGGACTCTCGCTTCGACGAAATCAAGAAATCGCCCGCAAAATTTGCTGGTGCTTTCTTTGCTCAAGCCACCTGGGTCTCCTTGTGCCTACTTCCTGTCATAGCTCTCAACTCCGTCCCCGCAGCTTCGTTCGCTGCGTTGCCACCCGTTAAGATATCTGACGTTGCCGGCATTCTCGTCTACGTTGCCGGTTTCGCGTTCGAAATCACAGCTGACCGGCAAAAGAGCAAGTGGATGCGAGAAAAGAGGGACAAGCTTCATGACGAGCAATTCATGACCCGCGGCCTTTGGACTGTTAGGTACGTTTTGAGGTGCGCAATTAGCATTGCCATCTCTGCTCCCTTGAAGTAGTAGCACCCGTTGAAAAGCGAAACACGGCATGACTAACAAAACATCAGCCAATATCCGAATTATTTTGGAGAAATTTCTCTCTGGACTGGCATTGCGACTGCCGCCGCCGGGATTATCGTATCGAGGCCTATTCAAGCCAGTCTAGGCCTTTACGGCGGCATTACTGGGCCTCTATTAGCAACTGCAATGTCGTTTGCGAGTCCGGCATTTGTCGCCCTGCTCCTGACAAAGGTTTCGGGCATCCCCCTGAGCGAGAAGAAATACGACAAGCGTTATGGAGATCGCAAGGACTACCAGGAATGGAAGAAGAACACCCCGAAGCTGATTCCCAAAGTATTCTAGCCCAGGACATTATGATGTTGAGAAACTGGTATCACAAATCGGAGAATTGTTTCTTTTCAATATTGGAGTTTCCAATCTGACCAATGCATGCTCTGGTCCGGAATGGACTAACCCGCCTAGATGAGGTAGCTCACGTTGCGCCCGATCGCCCCTCTTTTCCCTCTGCCCACCATTCGTCCACACACACAACCAATCTGGTGCCCAAAGCGCCGCCAATGGGAATCAATCATCAATCAAAAAGAAGAAGAAAATGTCATATCGCATCCATTAAATGTCATGAAAATTGGTATCGTTGGCTGGGGTGAGACAAATGCGAGTTCCAACCAATTACTGGTGGAACTTCTTCACCTTCTCAACCTCATCAAAGCTGCCCATGAAGATACCGGCTCGGTCATGAATGTGTTCAGGCACGACCTCAAGCATTCTCCTCATCTTGCTGTCGACCGCTTGACCACCGGCTGCGAGAACGTTTAGAAGTGAATCTGGGCAGGGTATAGAGATACTCAGACTTACCATTCTCAAATACCAATGCCATAGGTGCGCATTCGTAAAGAATACGAAGTTTGCCTTTAGGGCTCTTCTTGTCGGCCGGGTACGCAAATACGCCTCCATAGAGCAGAGTACGGTAGGCATCAGCCACCATAGAGCCGATGTACCGAGCGCTGTACGGTTTGCCGTTTTCTTGGGGGGTCTTCAATGAGTTGAAGTAGTTGTTTGTGCCATCCTCCCAGTATAGCGAGTTACCCTCATTCACAGAGTAGATGGCGCGGGACTTGGGCAGTCTCATGTCGGGATGGGTAAGAATGAATTCGCCGACACCATTGTCGAGCGTGAAACCATTCACGGTGCCGCCCCTCATAGTAATGACGAGTTGGGCCGACGCGCCGTACATGGTGAAGCCAGCAGCCAGGAGCTCAGTGCCAGGCTTCAGGATGTCTTCCTTGGTGCCAGTCGAACCCTCTTGTAATTTGTGGATACCAAAAATGGTGCCAACGGATACACCGGCATCCAGGTTAGAGGAGCCGTCAATGGGATCGCATGCGACGGCGTAACGGGCGCCCGTACTGTCGTTGAAGAAGATAACGTCCTCCTCCTCTTCTGAGACCAGCAGAGCGCACTTGCCGGACGATCTCATCGCCTCAATGAAGAGATCGTTTGAGATGACATCAAGCTTCTTTTGATCGTCACCAGTGGTGTTGGAAGAACCGGCCAGACCAGTCAGGTTAACTAGGGTAGCTCGACGGATGTAGTAGGCAATCGACTTGAAGGAAAACTGCAGAGCATGGCACAGAAGTCTGTACGCATGGTCAGAAAACAAACAAAACGGAGCAAATAGGAGTTGAAGGCCTACGTGAAATCTCCGGTGGCTTCCTTATGTTTGGCTTGCTCTTCCGTGAGGAAGCGAGTCAGCGTAACGATGTTGGTGTTGATCTTTTCGGTTTCTTGGCCGCCGCCGTTCGTTGTGTAGGCCGACATGATGAATTAGGTGGCTGTGACTGGACGCGTCAGTTCTTTGGTCAAGACTGTGAGCTTGCGGGAGTTGACATGAAGAAAAGATAGAAAGGAGAGAAGTGATTTTAGTGGTAACTGAGGCTTATGAAGGCGGTGGCCCACGACGGACATACGGACATTCCAAAGAACGACGAGCGCACGGTATGGAGGGGTCGGGTTTGAGCTGAAGGACAATACGTACGGTAGAGTATGGCGAGTGCGGTGCGGGAAGAGAGTGTGGTACAGGAGGCCAGACGTCAGAACGTAGATGAAGGTGACGAAATAGAGGAGATGCGAAGGAAAAAGTGAGGTGGCAATTGGAGGAAATGGACCGTGTTTGTAAGTCCGGGTCTGGAACAAAACATCAGACAGCGTTGCCGGAAGCTCTCGTCTTCAGACCTCAGTGCCCCTCAATTCGGCATACGGCTATCGCAGGGCTACGGTGCTACGTCCTATTATCGCCTACGATCCCGAGTCACCACGACGAAGTGGGGCCTACCGCAAGCACCACCGGCCGAGGGGAACCCGAGACATGGGGTCGAGGGCGCTAATGGTACGGGACGCGAGGCGCCTCAGAGGATTTCTCGGAAACCCTCGGCGCGGTATGCAGCGAGAAGCACTCTCGTTTCTCACTACTATTTCTCGTGGACTACGTAAGTGAGCAGTCTGTCGGTAGGTTAGTTTAGTTTAGGGGTACTTTTGGGTGGCGGGTGAAGAAACGCTAAGGTTGGCAGGGCTGTTCATGGCTACAACAAGGACGTGGTGAAGTGCCTGTAGCTTGAGTCCGGTCAATACTTTTGGCATCTGACAATTCCGCTCTGTTTCTGTTCTTTCCAGCGATAACGATGGCTAATAACACCCACCGTAGTCCTTGATTCTTGATTCTCCCGCTCTATGCCCGGTACGGTGGATCAGACTATGAAGGCATGAGGCAATTGGACCAGAAGGTCCCATCCGGACCTGTGCGGAAAGCTGACCAAGGCCAGTGATTGCTGCGTATGTAATTGTAACTCCTACCTCCGTATTGGAGGTGGAGCTTGAGGCCCCTGAGCAGTAGTCACGACACATACAAGAGTCAGGACAAACAAACCTTTGACTTGTTGACGCCTGAGGCGCAAGCAATTCTTCATCTGCCTCTTTGGGTTTATCCCAACTCCCCCAGCTTCAACCCCACAACTGACCAAGACCACACTCACTGGTCCACCGCGCAGCGCCCGCAGGGCCGCAGGTGCCGAGCCAACGAGCTTAGATAAGCCCCTATTTTGCGCTCACGTGCTCCCCCGCCTGAGCGTGATAAAGACCATGGGCATGGTAAGCAGCCCGCGGCAAAAATCCCCCCGTCTCGGCCGCGTTGTGCTAGGAGTATTCGCTGATGTCTCGGTTTCGCTGGCGGACCTCGGCATGTGGCAGCTGCACTAGCAGCCAGTCGATCTGCCCAGTTTACTAACCGTGCCCATCCCCCGTGCTTCGCCCAGAACGTCGACGCATCCCATCGCCAATAACAACTTTCGTGAGTTAAACAGTTGCCTCCCTTCGAAGCCCACCGAACTCCATCAAATCCACTCCGCATTTGACTGCATTTGACCGCATCCTCCGAAGTTACCGCTTGTCCCGAATTTCGATCTGATACTCTGCCTTCCGCCTCCAAAATGGTCGCCGACGCCGTCATCTACCATCCTTCGGTCGCACACTACCTCAAGTTCGTCGCCACGACTGTCGGTCGCGACAAGCTCCTCCGCACTCTCCAGTACTTCGCCCGTTTCTATGCCTGGTATTTGTTTCGCACCAATGGCTCCAAAACCGAGATCGCTCCTTGGGATGCCATCAAGAAGCAATTTGGCCTCACCCGCAAAATTATGCGCGTAGGCAAAAACGTCGAGCACTTCAAAGCTGCTGCCGTTGCTTCCGATGCCAAAACGATGGACCCTGTCCTCCGCTACGCCGCTGTTGGTCGTCAGCTTGGCTATGCCGGCTATCTGACCTTCGATGCCGCCACCGTTTTGGACGCGGCTGGCATTAGGAAATGGGAGGGCGCCAAGAAGCTTCAAAAGGAGGCCTATCGCTGCTGGGCCATTGGTTTGATCTGCAGTGTCATTGCCCAGTCCTACACCCTTTACCGTCTTCAGCAGCGGGAGGCCAAGGTCGACAAGAAGGAAGGTGAAGGTGTCGTTGAGGCAAAGAGAATAGCCATGTGAGTACCCCCAAGATGAACCCCCTCAGAAGCGTCTTTGGGATGTGAAGATTCGAAACCTCTTCGCGTTGGCAACGCGGCTCAAGCTAATCAATCTATAGTGAACGCGCTGGTAGCCGCCTCCAGCTCCTTTCTGACCTCTGCGACTTGACCGTCCCCACCTCCGCCTTGGCGTGGGCTAATTTTGACGATGGCATTGTTGGTCTCGCTGGAACCGTAAGCAGTTTGATTGGTGTATACACCCAGTGGAAGAAGACGGCGTAATCTTACTCTACGGTGACTACGCGCATGCATGTTTTTGCGCTTGGAGCGTGTTTTGATGGATGGGACGGCAAGAAGGCTTTCGAAAGTGTGTGATCTGGACATCCGATAATGGAGGGTATGTTGGGGCGTTCCGGTTTTAGCCAGTCAAGGTTGAAGGCTCAATTGCTACGGCAGGTACTTGTAGGCAGGGAATTTGGCTGTCAATTAAATGCACATTGTCAATGCGAACGCCATGGTCCTCTTCGATGCTTACTGGGCACAGTACTAGGCCCGACTCACCATCGTATAAGCGAATTGGAAGGGTGTAACAGGGGCGCAGGGCAAGGATTCATTATTTTTGGTCGGATATCCATGCGTGTAATCGTACAATATACATTCCCTTCTGGGGATTTCCACCTCGATTTTCTGCGACGCAACACTTCATTTTCTGTTGCCTCAAATCCCCGGATCCTACATGACTGGACAGCATAGACCAACTTTTCAGGCCCACGAACAAGCGCCATTCAAATCACATCCTTTCCTTCCTTATGGCCCAATGCAAACTAGAAGCGAGGACGCGGTCTCTGTATTGGAACATATTTTGGGCGCCTCCAGGATCTATTCAGAGTCAAGGACAGCCCCTTTGAGGCAAGTGTTTGAGCAGGAGATGAGTTACCAGTAACGGCTACCACGGTCATACTCGCGAGGGTACCCATCACGAGGGTACGCCCCATCTCGAGGAGGGAAGTCTCTCGGAGGACGGTCGTAGGGTCTGCCATTGGCATAGGGATCGGGTGGCGGAGGATAGTCTCGACGGTAGGGATCGTCATAGCGGCCTCGCGGTGGAGGGTAATCATCCATAGGGCGGCGAGGAGGGGATCGGTATCGAGCGCGATCATCGTAGTACTCTCGACGAGGGCTGCGCTCACGATAGCCGTCACGATATCCATCTCTGCGCGGACTGTAACCTCGTGGAGGGCCACGCCTATCGTAGTCGTCCATCGGAAGCGGATAAGGGCGTCGTCCGCCAGGCGAACGCGAGCGCGCGCCGCGGATGTCGCGAGGAGGCATATCGGGTTGAGTCTGATGAAGTGCGTCAGCTCTGTCAGACAGCGCATTTTCATTTACAGATTGGTAACCCACGTCGGCAACACAGGTGACACGATTTCCTTTGAATTCTCGGCCGTCAAGCTTCTCGACCGCAGTTCTCAGATCGGCTGCGGTCTCAAATTCAACGAAGCTGTAGAGTTCAGTCAGAATTTGCCAAGACCGCGGGAAAGGTGGCAGTTGACTGACCCTCGACCATTGCCGTCGCGGCCGGTCTCAGAATAGACGACATCGAGACTCGATTGACGGGCAAAATCTTTGAGATCCTATATCCAGAGTCCATGTAAGTTGGTGTCCAGGAGCGGTGGCATGGGCCGAAGAGGGTTGGAAGTCCGGAATTCAACGATCAGACAGCGTCCAGTCCGCGGTGGGAATAAAGCCGTCGTCGAGGCGGCCATCCCAAGGGTTTCCTTCCTTGTTCTGATAGGGCCAAGCCGACATAGAACCAGTCCTGACACGGCAATGCGAGTTCCATCCGAGCCGCATGGTCCGCGCTGGTATGTGGACGGCAGGAGGGTAGGTATCTGTGTGCCAAAAACTGCAGCACGTGCCGGGAAGTCCATCTCGCGGTGAAAGGGTCGCCAACGCGCCTCGCGCCAGCAAAGGGGGAGAGGGGAAAAGTCCAGGTGTCCAGCTTGAGAGAATGGGGAGAGATTTCAACAGACCTGCCAACTGGTATCGGTGGGAAGTCCCGTGATCTGCATCCGATGAGGAGTACGGCGAGGCCTTGGGGGAGCGCGCTCGTTGTTAAAGCCGCCGCCATTACCGCCCTCCCGATGCCGGGTTCCACGGGCAAATTGCACTGTTAAGCGTTCGCCCATAAAATCGGATCCATCTTTTAATACGATGCTATGGTTAGCGGTCCGGACCGGAAGAAGCAGATTGCAGTGTATCGACGCGCGAGAACATACGAAAAGCTGGACAGACAAGGAATTAGCGATCAAAAAGTGGCGCGACCAGAATGGATCAGCGTTAAAACACTTACCTGGGACTACATCACGGGCATCCATGGCATCTTTGTATTCAATGAAGCCGAAGCCGTTCATGAGCTTGATTTCAGTAATTTCGCCGGTGCCATGGGTGGCGAAGTGTGCTTCGACGTCGGCTTTGGTAGCTGGCGGGGCCAAAGGCGCATAGGTTAGCGATTTACTACCACAGCACGATGCATCGACGCCTTCGGGCGAAGTTGAACTAACCGGTTCGCGGGAGATTCCCCAGGTACAACCTGGTAGACGATACTTCGGTCATTTTGATGGGAATGCCTTGTCGAGTCTGTCGCGTGTAGAAGAGCAATCCAGATGCGCGGAAGCGGCCAAGCGAGATTCGCAGTAGCAGTTGCCACAGGCGTTTCAACGATACGGCCGAGTCCAAGAAGCGGCAATGACGTGGAGAATAGTAACGACTTGTGATCTTCCAGGTCGACCTATAGGCAAAAAGGCGATTGCAAGGACAGGAAAGAATAGCGCGGACGTATTCGTGCCAGTTTCCGAATGCCGACTAAACGGGGAAGACGGAAGAGAAATGCAGGAGCGAGGCGATGGGCTGGGCTGGGAGGGGAGAAGTTATGAAGGGTTCTAGTATCGACGTTACACCGGTCGGTCGAGCAGCGATTGGTCGGAATAGGGAGTGTTGTCGGGCACCTCTGTGAGCAGAGTACCTAGTAGTGTGTCCGCCTTGGGGGAAAGCTGCCGGTGGTAGGTGTCAAGAGGAGATGAGGTGAGGTGAGGGACGGGGTAGGAGCTGTTGGAGGAGAAGGAGGTAAGCTACCTAAGGTAATGTACTTGACGGTTCCTGGTGGCTGCAGTGCCGCCGCACCTGGCTCACCTGCGGTGTCTCGTGCTGTAATCGAGTTCCCGGGTAAGGAAGGTCTTGAGGCACTAGGGGAAGAAGATCCAATCAATTGTGGATTTGTAGCTAATTGGTAGGTAGATAGGGTTACTGTTAAATTAACGGGGTCGTTTTGTTAATTTGCCCGCGCTAGCCTAATTTAGCTGCCGCGCCACCGCCGCCACGATTAATCCACCCCTCTAAGTACTACCCTCTCGCGATACAACTTACTAACGTTAACGCTACCGACTTAGCTGAAAAGCTACCCCTACCCACATACGTAGCTGAGATTACTACTCTAAGGCCTCTATTACACTACCTATCTTCTAAGTATATTAAATTATTAATTTTCTTATATATCCTATATTAACATATAACATTCTTTTATAATAATAATAATAATATAAGAATAATAATAACGCTTAACTTATTTTAATATTCTATATAAAATAAATAAATAAAGTTTAAAGTATTAAACCTTATATAAAAATACTCTATTTATTATAACCTATAACTATAATATTAATTATATAATACGTATAGTTATATAAGCACTTTATATAATTAGTAGTTTAGTAGTTTACGTTTTAGATTATCTTTCCCCTCACTTTTCCCTACTAGAGGAGGAAACCTATAAGAAACAATAACTAAAGTTATTATAATATATTAATTCCCTTATTATTATCTATACGATTAAATGCCTATAAATGCTTAGAATTATCACCTTTTATTATAACATAAGCCTATTTATAACCTTATACTATATAGGTGTATATACCACACCCCTAAATACGCTTATACCTATACTAATATCCTATATTTTTTTAGAATTAAGGATATATCTAATACTTAGATCTAAACCCCTACCTTTAAGGAGTACTAGCTATACACCTATATCACTCTCTATACTAAGGGCTTCGCTATATATAAAAAGAGGACCTCTAATAGTAGTAACTAATATAATATTATATATAATTAAGAGGGTAAGTACGTTTTAACTATATTAAAAAGAAAAAGCTATACTAAGTAATATAACTATTAGTTTAAAGGTAAAATTTAATATATTACTACTATAGGGATCTAGGTATAAGAGGTCCTTAATAGCTTTAAATACTATAACTACCCTATTACTCCTTAAGTTTAGTTTAATATAGTCCTAGCTTTCTAAAAACTTATTATTAATAAGGTTAAATAAGCTATAAAGACCTCTAGTAACCTCCTAAAAAAAAACCTCTTTAAACGTATTAAGGAGCTCTCTATAGTAAATAACTTAATATTATATATAATTATAAACCTTCTTAAATAGAAGGACTATAAAGTTAGCCTATAAGATATATATAACTAGTAGTACTACCTCTAATAGAAAAAATATAGCTTATTATTATTAATTTAGTTCTTCTTTAATAAACTCACTAAGAGGTATAATATACCCTATTATATAGTTTAATATAGTAATAATAATAAGATTAATAGTATTTTTTAAATATATTAGCCCTACTTAGAGATATTAAAGAGAAACTTAGAACTATTAATAATAGATAATATATATAAAGTAAGTAATATATACTCTTATTACCCCCCTATTTATTATTATTTTAATTTTTTATTAATAGAAGTATAGAGTAAATTAATTAATTCTAAATATTCCTCTTTTAAGTTATTAGTCTCTCTATTATTAATACTATATTTAATATTAGCTTTTATCTTATTTCTATTAAAATTACTAAATTTTTCTAATAAGTACTACTCTAACTATATAAGTTTCTCCTTAAGAACTTTATACTTAACCTAAGTATTATTATTACTAATTTTAACGCTAGTTTAAAGTATACTACTAGGGATATATTTTCTCTCTTAAAGTAATAGTTCTATATATAGTATATACTTAAAAATATTACTTTAAATATTAAGAAAAAATAGATAGGCTTATAAGCCCTTAAGGGTAATAAGGTAGCTACTACTACTTTTAATACTAGTAATAATACTATTAAGCTTTAATTTTATACCTAAAGTTATAAGATTACTACTTAACTTATAGTAGAGGTAGTTATATACCTAAAAAGTGTTAATAAAGCCCCTACTAAAAAGGATTATAACTATAATACTAATAGCCTTATTAAGGTATAAAATATCTATATTTACTTATTAATATATAAAGTATATAAAAAAGTATAATAATATATTAAGTAGTAGTTTTATAACTAGCTAAGTATATATAGTTTTATAGTATTTAGATTAATACTAACTTCTTAGATATTCTTAAATACTTCTAGATAATATATATCCTATACTTTAAAGAGTTTATTAATTACTCTATATATTAACTTTAAAACTATAACTATAAAATAATATTACCTACTAAGGGTAGTTACTATAAATTAAAATCCTATTTTACTTACTACCTCTTTAATCTATATATTCTATATACTAAAATATTTAAGATAGTTATTAAGAAGTAAGAGTAATATTAAGTAAAGTTTAGTAATAAGGTTTATAAATAATATACTACTTAAAAGAAGTATAAACTTATTAATAGCTTTATTTATAATATTTCTTTCTAAACTTTTAAACTTCTTTATAATTAATATAATACTACTAAAGATATATTTAAGTAGTAGAGAAACTTACCTACTACTTATATTAGTACTTTTTAGAAGTAATAAAGTCTACTTTATTATTATAACTTATTAGATTAACTATATAGTAGTAATAATAGAGTTCTCTATATTAAAGATATTAATAATTATTAATACCTTAATTAGAGTAATATAAATACTTTAGTTTATTAATTATTAACTTTTTATTAATATCTTTAGTCTAAATTAATTAGGATTAAATAGTTTATCTTTAAACTTAACCTAAATATTATTCTAAGAAATACTTAATACTAATACTATAATCCTAACTCCTCTAATAATAAGGCCCCCCCTATAATTAACTTAAGTAATACTTAATATATACCTTCTATATAGGAAGCTTATAAAGCCTCTAAGAGGTTTATATTTATATTATAGGTTTTAGTAATATTAATACTAGCTATAAGTTAAATAGATAGAGGTAGTAGTAGAGGTATATATTAGAAATTAAAATAAATAATAAGTAAGATTACTAAGTTTTATAGTATAATAACTACTCTTATTACTTCTATTAAAGCTCTTACTAGCTATTAAACTCTCTATTAATAATAATAGATTAATATTAAGAGATTATATTAGTAATAAGAAGATATATTATTAATTTAATAAGAGGAAGATTTTTAGTATTAATATATATTTATTATATTATAGTAGTAAAATTAGCTTCTCTAGTTAAAATTACTACTATTACTATAATAATATATCTTTTTAATATTATTAATATAGTTATTATTATTAATATAACTATTAGAGTAGATTTAGCTACTATTAAGATTATAAACTTAGAGGTAGCTATAAGTAGTTATTAATATACTCTTTTATACTTATTAGAAATTATATAATATAATAGCTTTTTAATTAAAATTAATAAAACTAACTACTAAGCTTTAAATTATTTAAATCTAAGGAGTTTTTAAACTATTTAATAACTTAGTAAAACTCTAGCTAATCTAAGCTAATTAGAAAGCTAAGATTTAACTAAGTAGAGCCCTTTAAGTTTAAGTATTTAACTAAAGGTACTTATACTTAAAAACTTAGGTATATTAGACTTTAGTAGGATTACTATAGCGTAGCTATACTAACCTATTTAAGTGCCTAATTTAGTTAGATCGGGTAAATTAATAAAACGACCCCATTAATTTAATAGCTACTATAGATAGGAAGGTACCTTAGCTGCCTGACCTTGCGACCTGAGGTCCTGAGCTCCTTGCTATGGATACGAAGAGGAGAGGAGGAGGAGGAGGAGGAGGAGGAGGAGGAGGAGGAGGAAGTAGACAACAAGGAAAGGAAGGGGGGGGGAAAAAAAAAAAACACAAATTGGGATAGTGGAGCGACCGAAGAGCGACAAGCATGCATGCCATGCTCGGGGCTGAAGAGGGCTCTTCCCTGAATTCGTACCCGGTGTCTGAGCGGGCTTCTTGATCGATCCTGACCTTAGGATGACGGTTACTTGATAACCCGACAGGTAGCGCTGGTCAGGTCATTCTGATGAGTTACTTGTTATATCATATGCAACAATAATTCTCTTGTCTGACTGGATGCTTGGACGAAATTGACTGTCGACTGTTGATTAAGGTGAGGATAGCGTCCCCCCTCCCGTCCCCTGCCCTTGAGAACTTGGGGCAGGTACTTGGTGAGGTGGAACGATGAACCAGTGGACGAACGACCTGGGGAGTCTAGCTCTTGTATGGAAGGTAAGGTAGGGAAGGTCCCTCGTAGGCCAGGACATGCTTGAGAGTGCCAGGGTATATTAGCTTTTCATTGGCAGTCTGCGAGAGGGCCCCGCTGTGATGCTCCAGAGCCTGGCAGCCTGCATGCTGTAGCTCCTGCTCTTCCTCCTTCTCCTCGGTTGTGCAGACCATTGCAGCACTCCAGGAGCTCCTCCTGTAACGTCTGTCAGCGATTGCTGTCGACGTTATGAGGAGACAGTTGCGGGCTGTGAGATCCTGCCGACTCGATAAGCCTTGCAAACTGTAAGGTACTCGTACTGACTGTGTCTAAGCAGCAATGGCGTTGGCCTTTCTGTTTCTTACCCAAAGCCCGCCGAATATGCATTTGAAGCACCCCCTGTGGTTTCACCGGTCCCCAAGGCTGGTGATCAACCTTCTTGATGCTACCAATCTGACCTTTGAAGCACCTTACAAACCGGGGGTTCAAGGTGCTAAATCGCTTTGCAAAGGAATCGTCACCTCCAAAATCGGACTTTTGAAAGAACATGATACGACGGTCTCTCGGATCTCGGGTTGTCGCGTCGCATTGGTGTGGGTAGCAGGTTGCTGGGTATTCTAGTCGGTACTACTCTTGAAGGATAAAAAATATCCATTTTCAGCTTCTCCTGAGTGACAAAAGCCTGTTCAAAAATGTTTGCGATGCCCACCCGACTGTTTCAAGCATCTTTTGGGATCTTGGGGCCGTCGTTTCGCCAATTGCGAAACTCGCAAGCCTTCCCTTGTCACCCAGTAGACCAGGATCTTTCACAGGGGATCGATCATCCCTTGTTCTGCCTTCGTTGCAGCCTCATGGAGAAGCATACCTAATTGACTTTATTCTGACCGCCGTTCAGTTAATCCGTGGTTGAATGTCGTCGTTATGTATATATATCAGGTTTTCTCACGGGCTTGGGATGTTGTGTTAATGTCATTACTCGCCCAGTAACACAGTGTTCTTCTTACTGGTCTTCTCCTTGATCTTGATACTCGGCCGATAGCCACCCAGCATCGCACATTGCCATGCACCTTGGTCCATCTTGCCCGCCTGCCATCAGCGATTGGCACTGTCTCAAGTGACCCTCAACACCCGCTTCTATGCAGCAAGATGCACCGCCCCCAATACCCGCCAGCTCATCAGTTTAGGGCGCCAAAAACGCCATGCTCTATGCCCATTGCCCCCAATCAAGACGAGGGAAAGAGTACCTCCCTGTTCTGGTCCTCGAGAAAGGAAAGAAAAATGCTCACACGCCCACATCAGCCAAACAAAATCTCCACAAACTCGTCCATAAAAGTAAAAGCTAAGTGAGCGCTGACAAGTAGTTAGCCCACTGCAACCAGAAGCGGTCAGAACAGCCACTTACTTGAGCCTTGAATTATTAAAGGTTGCAAAAACACGTCGGCTGGCTGCTTGGGCATTGACTCTACCGACCACACTGCCTGCCAGGTCTGGTATAAGTGTTGCTAGCATCAGGCTGGCTTCTGTGCGTGTCTGCTTCTTTTCTGCTGCTGTCCTTGGCAGCTTGTTCTTATTCATTTGTCCGCCGGGCCACATACTGTCTTGGAGCAGGGCAATATACTTAAGAATTGCGTCCTCTTGAACCAGCATTTTGACGTTGTCACGTACTTTGCGTTCTATGGTACCCCCGAGTAGTTGCTGGAGGACCACAACGACTGCCCGACCACGCAACCAGTTGTTGCCTCGATTGAGCTCGAATACCTCCAGGAAAATGTCGCAAATAGGCTTGATAAAAGACTCGAGCTCCTTATTCTCGAAAGCATTCAACTCGGCCTCGGCCTCGGCCGCATTGACGCCATCTTCGTTGACTGGTAGGGGCATTGCGTTCAACTGGTTGGTCGCTGCTGCAATCAGGTTCTGGCCGGCTAGCGAAAGTTGATCCAGGACTGGAATATTGCCAAGAATATCCTCCACACCGTCCGTAACTGAGTCGTAAAATCGCGTTATCATGTCTTTCTTGTCCTCGCGGTCCACCAGATCTTGACCCTGAGCAATCACGCTTTGAGACAAAAACGCTCGTAGATCTCGGCTCCGGCAGACTTCCGGTAGCATCAAGAGTTCGCGAAGATACTGCTCCAACGCAGCCCGTCTTTTGCGCAGAAACTCGCTCTGAAACTTCATGACCATTCGTCGTCTGGGAAAATCGAGGTTGCGAACGGATGGATACCTCGACCGAAGCTTTTGGTGCAGTTCATGGAACTCGCTATATCGGCGAGTGATGATCCATGTCGCTGCTGGCATCTTCTCTCCAGCATCCCGCTGTACCTCGATTACATAAAGAGCGAACTCCCTGCCGTCGTCTTCACGTCCCACCTGAATGGCTTTGATCTTGATCGTGGAGCGGCCGTAGAGGCTGTTGTCGCTTTCCTGTACTACGTACTGCTGTCTCTGCAACTCTTTACGACGAATTTCGCGCTGCAGACTTGCTTTGGACTTCCTTAGAATACGTAATTCGGCTGTGTTGTTCGTGAGTTCGGCCTTCTTCGTGAGAGATTCGACGATGGCATCTTGCGCTACAAGGCGATCGATGTCGTTAGACAGCGCTGTGATAGCTTCCGCCAGGCCCAGGTCTCCGGGCGCGGCTTCGTGAACTTCGTCCTCCACATCCATCTGTTTACCTCCGCCATCGTCATCCTGCTCGTCAGAAAGATACTTGTCCTCATCTCCGAAGAGATCATCGTCAACGAAAACTCCTATTCGAGATGCGGCGCTTACGAGGCCCAAAGATGACAAACTCGGTCTTTCGGCTTCCTTGGACGACTGTGCCGGCCGCGACACGTCGAGTGATCCTCGATGGGAATCATTATCGCCAGAGAAGAGGCTTGAGCCTGCATCTTCAGCCCCAAATAATGACGCCCGGAATTCTTCGGCTGTTTGAGGTCGGTTATCTTCCATGATATTATTTAAAGCTTCTTCCATAGCTTGAACCACAGTGGTATCGGGGACAGGATTGCTGGCTTCCTGGTCCAGACTCTGCACTGAGTCCATCATGTTGTCATGCTCAAAGTCTTCATCGTCAAATAACGGGTTTGGTGAGTCGTCGTCTAGAGAGCGTCGCTGTGCCGTTGCGGGGTCGAGACTGCCGCCATTAACGTTGGAGATCCTCAGATCCGACGCAGATCCGGCTCGCTTCGTCGTCGGACGTGTTAATCTCGGTGCAAGTCTTGCGACCGCATTCGGCTTGGACTGGTATGATTGGGAGCTTCGTTGTATGGGCGGATGGGCCACCGACGAGGACGGCTCAACTGTAGGGACAGCAGTGATAGCTGCAGATGCTTCTTCGGCTGCCAAGCACTTGTAAAAGAGGTCAGACTTCTTGAAAGATTGAAAGAATTGTGCTTGCATCCTCTCCAGGACTGCTGTTTGCGCTCTCAAGATGGCTCGCCGGGCTTTGTAGTACTGCTCTGCAGTAGCCGACTTGCCGGCGTTCAGAAAAGCCCGAACCTCGTCCCGAGTGGACTGTGACACCTTCAATTCAGCCTTGGCCAAGTACGCATGGTCGATTTGCGCCAGGTCTAGGCGATCAGAATCGGTCCACATGGACAGATTCGACGGGAGCTGCTCGTCGTCCTGGCCTTCATCCTCCAACGGGTTGCGGAAGCCATCAACCACCAGCCAGAACTGAACGAGAGGCATCATGCGATGACGATCCATAAACTCCATGAAGTAAGACAACCCTGATGCATCTCGGAGCAGCTCCACCAAAGAGGCGTGCTCAAGTTTTGACACCGCCTTGGTATTGCCTGCGGGGCGAGGAGGTAAGGCGGCAGCGTTTCGTCTATCTCCTCCCGCCGCAAGCACTTGAACGCGCTGGTCCAACAGCCTTTTGCCCATTTCCAGCCGGCGAAGATACACCTGGTCCTGGTTGTCTTCTAAAGAGTCTCGTTTTAGTTGACTAGCCACCTCGCTTCTCAGGCGCCTCGCATCCGAAAGATTATTTACTTTTCTTATGGCGCGGATGAACTTTTCAAACTTTCGTTCACTGTCGGTGGGCGAAAGTCGTGGTATGATTGCGGCTTTGCCCACCCTCGGGGTTGGCGAAGCATGCTGATCCAGCGCAGCTCGAAGCTTGCGGACGGTTGACCGGTCCTGCAACATAGATCGACCATAATTCTCCATGACTTGATTCCATGTATCGGGTTCGGCCAACATCTGGAGCACAGGAAACAGCACAGCGCATGCGACAATTTCTCGAATTATGGTGGAGACGGTGCGACTGGCGAGCATATTAGGCGGGAGGACCTTGGGCAAGATGCCCGAAACCATTTTTCGAAGATAATCTTGCTGAACAAGCTTGGTGTCGGGAAAAGACAACGATGCGGCAGGGTGCAATCTTCCATCCTTGTATTTGGAAGCAATTGCCAAGTCCAACTCCTCTGATTCCGTCACGGATCGGTTGAGCTTCCTCCCCCGAACCGAACGTTCGGCGTCGTAGAAGTCGCGGAAGTGAGCCGTTAGCATTGGGACAACACGAGTGGTGACGATGTCCACCAGATCAAGCTCCAACAATCTCTCTCTGATGTTGATAAGAGCATCGCGGATAGCTTTGTCCACTTGGTTCGCAAAAATGGGGTTTTTGCTGATGTTGGAGTACCACGAGGTGACAAAGTCCCGAACGATAAGACTGAGAAGATGGTCAAGAGCTTCGGATATTCGGGGCGAATCGGGGTCGAGGGAAACTTTTGAGTAGGAAAGGCGTGTATAGAGGTCGGCGACTTCGCGAGACCAGGCTTTCGGCGCAATGAAGGCGGGCCCCTGCGGACGAGGTGATCGATGACGGAAGCTTCGTCTAGAACCTCGGGACGTGAGGGAAATGACTGCTAGAATCGAAGCCACGGTCAGGAGAGCTCCTCCCAAGAGGGCATATCCGATCCATCGCAACGTCGGCGCCCAACTGACTGCGTAGCCCCAGGCAATGAAGCATGTGATGGCGGCAAAGATCAGGTCTCTTCCTTGCAGGGCCATAGTCCAGATTGGTATTGAAAGGCACCGTGTCGTCGCTACATCGTTCGATGTTGATATTTGCGGTGCTCCCGTAGCTGTGTTTGTAGATGATCGAGCGTGGCCTACGCTGAGCCTTATCGATTAGGGGGTGCGGTACGCGGACGTCCAAACCGACACGTGGAGACGATGTCGAGGTGTGGTGAGGCACTAGGTAAGGTTGAAGTACCTTCCAGCCCCTGACCAGCACATCGCTGCAAGATGCCTGCCCGCCTTACGCAATAGAGCCCTAGGTAGCACTGTAATGGAATATGCATGTGGCCGAATGGGTCCGTGCCCAATGAAGCTTTGCGACCATTAACATGAATATGTAATCCGCGAGAGTATACATTAAAGAAATCACTTGCGCAATGCTGATGAAGCATCTGTATCAACCAGAGGTAGAACCTAGTACGACGCTCCTCTTGGGTATCAATGAAAATATGTGGCATTTAGGGCTGTGCCCATTGCGTCCTGCTCAGAATCCGTCGCTCATCCTCATTTTTAACGCCATTACCAATTACCAGGCCGGGTCTTCCTTTCTGCGGAAAAGGGCAACATGCTTCTGGCCTTGATTCCGCGCCACTTTCTTTCCCTCCTCCGTTTCTGACCTCATGACCTTGACGCACTCGTCCGCTTCCTGCTCTTCCTCGGGTATACGCTCGAAAGATGGATGGGCGCCGAAGTGCTCTACCATCCACTGATGCAAGGGCTCGACGTCTGTAATGGTGTACACTATGCCGCCGGGCCGCAACGCAAAAGCATACTCTGAGTTTAGCGTGGTCGAAACGATCCTGGCCTTGTGTTTCCGGGCTTTGAAGTGAGGGTCCGGAAAGCAAATGAAGATCTTGGAAAGCTGTGCCTTCTGGAAGAAATTGGGTAGGAATTTCATGCTGTTGGCCCTGAGGCAGCTGATATTCTGGTAGAGTCCAGTGCCCTCGTTCTGCGCGCGAAGCGCTCTGATCCGCTCCTGTACGTACTCTGTGACCGAGGTTCGAATCTCGAGGCCTCCCAAAGTCAGTAAACCAACAGCTAAAGGCGTGCGTCATCCACATACCAAGAGCCAATGTGTCTGGCAAGAGGGGTGCCAGGGCCACAAGCAACCCGCCAAACCCACAGCCAATGTCAACAACCTCGACGTCCTTCCGCATACGCTTCGTTTGGTTCGTTGAAATGGCCTGCATATCTGTGTCGAGGGATGTCGCCGCAACGGGTTTGAATACCAAGGGGTGGTCTTCTTGGACGGTGAACGCGGGATAGTATTGAGTCCAGTCCATCTCATTCGGACCAGCTGGGCTGACATGCAACATGCAATTAGTATCATTGTCCATGGGCAGCGGACCGTTGTGCGACTCAACTAGACTAATTGATGATCTGAAAAAGGGTTCGCATGAGCTCTTTGCCGGTAGAACTTCTTTTTGGGCAACTCGAGCACGCCTTCTTGGCTGCGCGCATTGCGATAGTCTTCGCGTTTCTGGCTCTTTGGTTTGTGCGTTCCTTTGCCCATTTCGTCGTTTTCGCTCCGCGGTTGGGTATTTGGCAGGTGCTTGGGGGAGAACGTTTGGATGTCGCAAGTCTCTCCGAATTCGGCTTATGCGATTCGTGAAGGGGTTTGGGTCTTTTGAACCGGGTGTCGCAGGAAGGAAATAAGTATAGAGAGAGCGAAGAAAAAGAAGAGGAAAAAAAGCGTCAGGCAGAAAAATAGCGATGCAATTCGTGGTGCAGTGCGATGTCCATGGAGGGGGTTCGTAGGTAGTTGGGTGTCGCAAACGGAAGGCGGTCACATACCCATCCCCTGAAGATAGTATACCTACAACGGATGCGCGCTGAAGGCACTTACCAACCTGGGGAAAGAGGAATGCAGTTATGCCTCCAGTGCCGCACTCGCTGCTGGTCGAGGTAAGGTAAGGTACCTAGGTAATAGAAGGTGCCTTAGCTACCTGGGCTACACTTCATCACGGAGGCGCCGGCTAACCCATGCTCACGCAAGCGCGTTCTCCTCTCCCTTGGGTCTGACGTGACATCTCACATTCCACCATCAACTTCCTTCCACCTCACGCGGCTCTCACCTCATTCTCTGGAGAAGCATTGAACTTGCCAGGCTCGATGGGCACCTCATCAGCTGCCCAATTAATTGTCGTTCGCCCTCACGTTTGTTATCCGCCGTACATGCGTGCCTACATACTCACTTCCACCTGTCTCGTCTGCTTGCCTTCGTTCGTCACCCGCAGCACACGCATCTTGCACGTACCAACCTAAATCATATACCGAAACCCCACCACTTTCTTTCGCCCCTGTCGCAAAAAACGTTGGCTGCTTGATTCCCACCCGACGGGGATGGGTTCTCGGCCGCAGCAAGCCTCGTGGTACGACACGATGATGACTTACTTGCTTCTGGCCCCGGATTACCCTACTGTGGTCAGGTACATATCAGGCGCTTTCGTAAGTCTCACATTGAACATCTGCGTCGTGTCAAACCAAGCCCAGGCAAACTCCAAACTGACGGGATGATAGATTGCGCTGGGCCTGTTTTTTGTGGTTCCCATTATCCTGTTGATTGGATTTGACTTCGTTGTCTGGGTCTACCGAATCTGCTGGAATCGCCCCTGGCAGGAGTCAAGAAATGGTCAACTCAGACCTCCCACAGCTGCTCGACATGCCCCAGAGACAGCCGATGGCCTGACAGATGTGAAGCAGCGCATCAAAACTGCATAATACCGAGAGGCTTGGCGGGCAGACGTCGTTATCATCGTTGTTGTCGTCCTCCAGTCGCGGGCTGACCAACACACAAGTAAATGGAGGCCGTTTGGTTTTCGGAATGCATTAGGGCTCAATTGACGGCTCTTACAGGAGTTGGCGTTTATAAGGGTATGGTTACCATGTCGAGTACAACTGGATATTTGCAACGAAGCAATGATTATATCCATTCCCTGATGACGTGAATTCATTGACTTCGCTTTGGCTTGTCCCCCTCCGTCCTGCATGGTATTGACCATAAGTGGAAACGTACCTGGGTGTCTAGCAACTACGCTAGATGTACTAGCCATCGACGTCACCTACAACCTACCTACCTAGCTAGCTAGCTAGCTACACTGGTGGTGAGTGGTATGTAAGCCGAGCAGGAACCTCAAGGTAGTACCTACCTAAGTTACCTAAGGTACCTAGGTAGAAACCTTAGGTGCCTTAGGTGTGGGCCACTTCAAGCGCCACACCACGCTGAAGGTGCCCAGAGTAGAAGCGCCTGTGGACTCCCGTCTACACGACGACCCCCCGACATCTTTCAAACCCCCCCAAACTTACCGCAGCACTTCATCGTTTGTCCTCGACGGATGCAGGAACACAGAATCGCACCCAACAACTCCCCAGGACTTGTGCAACTGCCTCAGATCTGACTTCCTGCCGGTGAAGAATCATCATGCCCCAAGACCCAAACCTCTATGGGCAACCACCGCCTAAGAAGCGCAAGAATGATATGGCTTTGAGCAGTTCCATGGATTTCACTGCCCAGCTGTCCTCTATCATATCTGGCCCATTCGCCAACGCTCCTACGGTGGCAAGACCTCGCCCGTCGCGGTCCAAAGACAACATCTTTACTGGCGTAAAATCGAGGCGGCAGAACGACAGCCCCAGAAAGGCGGGCTCGTCGTCCAAGGCGGATTCCACGAAGCTGAAGCTGAGAGATCCTCTGCGTACCGGCGAAGAATCCTCAGAACTGGCCCGCACCCGGCGCAAGATGGAAGAGAAGGCGCGCCTGTACACCGCCATGAAACGCGGTGATTACGTGCCCAAAGAAAATGAAGCTGCGCCACTGATCGACTTTGACCGAAAATGGGCAGAAGCCGAGGCAAGAGGGAGAAAGGACGACGATGAAGACGCTCTAAGTTCCGACTCCGATGACGACGACGACAACGATGGTGATGGAGAGAACGCCAACCAGGAAATTGTTGAGTATGAGGACGAATTTGGGCGTTTGCGGCGGGGCACCAAAGTCGAGATAGAACGTCTGGAGCGACAACGCCGCCGCGGCCTTCTCGGTGCTGAGGAGCTCGAGCGCATGTCTGCTCGGCCTGCTGCACCCGCGAAACTTCTACATGGTGACGCTATTCAAACAATGGCATTCAACCCGGAAGACCCCGAGAAGATGGAGGAGCTGGCACGCAAACGTGACAGGAGCGCCACACCCCCCGACTTGAGGCACTACGATGCCGATAGCGAAATTCGAACCAAGGGTACCGGGTTCTATAAGTTTAGCAAGGATGAGGAGACGAGGTCTAAGGAATTCGAGAGTCTTGAAGCAGAGCGACAGAGGACAGAGACAGCGAGGAAAGATCGTGAGGATAAAAAGGAGGCAAGACGGAAGGAAATAGAGCAACGGCGTAGAGACGTCGAGGCGAGGAGAGCCCAGAAACTTGCTGATAGCTTCCTGGACGATTTAGCAACCGATCTCCAAGGCCAATAGATGGCAGTGTAGAAGCGTGCTCGGGTGGGTTTCTCATTAGGATGTCATTATTTGAATTGCGAAATTACGGAACTCTCGTTTGCCGCAGCTTCTGCATTCTTTTCATAGACAACTAGGACTAACAATATTGTTGACCGTGTAAGACAAACCAAACCTGCGTCATCAAGTCTTTCAACAGTGCTAAGCCAGTCTTGAGATTGAAAATTTGCTCCAATATCGTCTTTTTCCACGGAAGGGCCATTGAGGCCTTGTGGGCCCGTTCCTAGGTATTCCGCCAAACACACATATATATACAATCGCCAGCCTGCTGCGCCGGATGAACGAAGCCCACGATGCTCGTCCAGATAGATATCAAACGCCTTGAAAGAAAGCAAATGTAACAACAAGGCCGTTGGGCCAATAAAAGATGGTGTAGTACATTAAGCCGTGCAATAATAATGTTTTGTCATGGCACGTTGTGACAGACGCTGGGCGTTATGTGAACCACCAAATGCAGCCGCAATCACTCAGCTGACTTGTCCTCGTCGGCCGATCCCGTGATATCAACAGGCTGTCTTCGTGGATCCAGCGTTTCGAGTCGGCGATGGCGACTGTCTGCCTGTTCTCCATGATCATCACCTCCACGGGTTGGCCTTCCTCGTTCAAAACGGGGACCGTATTCTCTCCGTCATCACAAACCTCAACCTGTCGGCAAAATGCATTCTTGGTCTCGTCAAGGGATACACGACGCTCTTCGAACTTGATGACCTGCGGGTAAGGCGGAGGCGGAGCTCGTCGTGGCTTGTCGGTGGGAACCGCGGTAGAGAAAGTGCTCGTCGCCAATCCGTGGCGCACCAAGAAAGGTGTTGAATTGGGTGGAATTGTGGCAGCTGCTAGAGGTTTTGTCGTCGACGTTGGCTTCCGTTGATAGCTGTTGTTTTGTGATGGATAGACAAAAACTTCGAGGAGAGTACCAGGCCAAGTGCAGATCCAGGGTCGATCACCGGCCTGAGCTCCCCTCACACCCTTCCTGCTAAAGTCTCCGGACCCAGGAGGAGGGCCATTCCACCGCCTTTTCGCACTTGGCCTAGCTGTGCTGACCCCGGGAAATCTGTCCTCAGGTACGACGACGGTTTTGTTATATGTCATTTGAGCAAACCAGGCGGCACCCCGACCAGGTTCAGAAGTGTCGTTGACCAGCCGCATCTTCAGCGGGTCGATAATGAGAGGCGGTTGAGTGCCCCAAGCGAACATATTGAGCTTTTCGTCGGTGTGGTCGCTATCATTGAATGTAGTAAGTTTTAAGGTGTAATCAGATATGGGTAATTCGTTGGCAATTCGAGAAACGCCCATGACGTAACTAGTAAAAGGGATGTTACAGGTCCAGGCCTGCGACTGTGTCGTATCGTTGAAGCATGTACTCGGTGCCTGGCTAGCAATCAACGGGGGCAAGCCAAATGTACCGATCTCCATTGAAGGCAGGTCAGGTGGAAGAGTTGCCAATGGCTTAATGTCAACCGTGGCAGTTGGGATGACGAGGGGTACAGGCTCGTCATCTTGATGACGGCCTGGCGGTTTCTTATGTTTCGCAAAGAAAGTGCCAATGACTGCACCTAAAATAATGCCCCTGTGACATAAAGTTAGTCAATAAGTTTGCGTCAGGGCCGAATCCCACTTACATCAGCACCAACCCAACGGCCAACAGGCATATCGCCCAATACGGGATGACGCCAAACATCCTTCTCTTAGCCCTCTTCTGCCACTTGCGATCGGTGGCCTTCTCGGCGTAAGCCTCTGCAGCAGTGTTGATTTCGTGTTGGCTTGCAGTGTCTGAAGTCAAAGTCCTTGACGACATGCGCGACGGCAAACGAAGGTCTTCACGAGACTCGAACTCGGGGTTTCTTGTTGCGAGTCCGAGGCCACCAGCGCCGGGAATGACCGCAGGGGGGACAGAGGCTGCCATGACCGTCAACGAGTTTTGTGGTTGTGGTTGTGGTTGTGGTTGTGTTTGCGATTGCGGTTGTGTTTGCTGGCCCGATGTTTGTGGCGAGAGCTGCTGGTGAGGTACATCTTGCTGCTGATGATGATGTTGCGGTTGAGCCTGGGGCAAATCGCCGGGCTGTTTTCTCGCGTATGCCTGCTCTGGATACCTGGTGTATGGAGGGAGCTCTTCGGTATGCCCCAAGGGACCGATCAAGTCGGCAATTTCCTCCCCTTCGGGCCCCATACGTCGCTGATAGTTATCAGAGCGTCCGAACCCAACCGGAATATTGTCGCCCTCACCGGAATCCACCGGCACCGTGTTCTGTGTGTAGAGAGTGTACGGATGGGTCGGGCCACGGGGGCCAGCGTACGACCGTTCTGACATACGGGCGGTGGATGACGTCGCCACGCTGTTTGTTCGCTGGGGGTACATCTGATACGGGTGCGAGGGGCCAGAGGGGCCGTCATAGGGACTCTCGGAGCGCATTATGGGCGAATCGGTGGAAACGCTGGATACGCGTGAAAGTGCGGTGCCGTTCATTTGGCCGGTAGAACCATCATGTCGAAGGGCGAGAGGGTCGTGAGCGCGGGGAGGTTTCGCGATACTCGAGGGTCGGGCAGAAGGTACGGCCCGATGAGTAGCGGCAGAGTCTCGTGACACAACCGCCGAGCCAGTCGAAGGGTTTGTGATCGAGGGAATGGGTGGATGGGACGCAGAAAGATCGGCTGGGCGAAAACCGTCAGATAAGCCCATGGCGGCAGCCAGGTCGTATTCGTCGTCGTCGCCGTCGACGGTGGTTGATTGCCTCGCCGAAATCCTAAGGGAAGCCCTCCTCTCGTTGCCCGCTTTGTCATGAAAAGGATCCATTGTGATGTTGTGCGATGGTCAGGATTCAAATCGACGACGAGCTGCGGCGGTTAAGATGTGGTTGCACCAATTTCACAACATGGGCGTCGGCCGCTGACCCCAGAGGCCCAAGTCCAAACCCAACCTCAACCCGTGGTTCCTCGATAATACCGCTCCGAACCAGTCGTCGCTGAGAAGAGGTGGACAGTTCGAGGATTAAAGCGTCGGGGAGTGGACGACTAAGATTGAAGAAAAAGGTCGTGGGTGAATGTGCAGTACGAAAAGCAGCGTGGTATGGTCTTGGGAGGAGAGAGGAAGGATAGTCAGACAGGCTGGGCGGTAGCGCAGGACAGGTCAGGATAGGATAGGACACAGTCGGAGAGAGAAGCGAAGGCAAAGGACAGGGCGAGGGGGAGAGAGGAGGAGAGGAAGTGCGGGTGCGGAAGGGCACTACTAGACAAGGTTGGACGATTCAGGAACAGTTTGGGTTTGGGGTCCGACACGAAGCATCCAGGCGCATGATTGGTGGGCTCAGGGGAGGGGCCCTTTTTTCTGTGTACCGGGCGGCGGAGGCAGGATACCCAGGGGCCGTATTCAGAAGTACAAACAGCGACGAGTAGCGAATCCGCTAGTGACTTTTCTGCTGGAGACTTTTCTGCTGGAAACGACCGGGGGTGTGAGAGAGACGGCCAGAGAACCAAAGAGCGCGCTGCATGAGGGATGGGGGGGGTGATCCATGGATGATGGATGGACTTGAGAAGAAGGGGAGCCGTGCCGTCTCTGGGTGCATTTGTGCAAGGAGCCCTGGACGAGGCCGAGGACGGGGGGGATGACTAGGAAGGTAGCCTGAGTGGAAAGAAGTCTAGACACACGGAGAGAACGGGGAAAAGATACATGAGAGATGCGCCGTCAGCAGCGGGCGAAGCAAGTACCTATTGCCGAGCGATACCTGTTCCCCCCTTCCCCCCAGCTGGATACGTAGGTAAGGTACCTTGGTAGGCATGGATAGAACACTCGGTACCTACCTAATACAGAAGGCAGGTAGCCAAGCTTCCCAGGCTTGCGCCGGGTGCAAGACCAAGACCAAGACCAAGAACAGCGGCAGGCCGCCTGACTCTGGAAGACGATGCCCTTGCCTCGTCGGTGAAGTGATGATCATCAAGACAGAAAATCTCAAAATAACGACAGCTTGCCTGCGGATCGCGCTACAGAAGACGATGCAGCGGGAGCCAGAAAGCCCCGCTGATGCTCCCTGGAAGTGCAGGCGCCGGCAACAGTGCAGGTGCAGGTGCAGGTGCAGGTGCAGGTCGTTGTGCAGTCGTTCGTTCGTGTGAGAGAACGGTGGGGATATTGCGGCATTGGTGTCTGGAGTCCACAAACGCTAAAATAAGTGAGCCCACTTGGACGGAGAGGACGGGCGAGAAACAAGTGGGTAGGAACTCTCTCGTTTTTCTTGTTCTATCCGTACACTACGAATACCTACTGCGTACTTGGTGACGGTATCTGCAGTTCATGGAGCTGGTTGCCTGGGTGGATGCCATCCAAGGTGCCTCTCTACAAATAATCGCCCAAGTCAAGTACACCATCCAAATGAATCCAAATCAACATGTCGTGACGTCTACTATGTAGAAGAGCATTAATAAGGCGGGAGATCCCCGTGTCGGCGTGAGTCGATCTACACACACACGGCATGCTATGATTGCTGAGCCTATTAATCTCCGATCTTGGGCGACTCTTGTTTCGTTGCGCTGAGAAACAGCCACAGCCCGACCAGTGCTGACAAAGGAAGGTTCCGAGGTAGCTCATGACACCCGACTCGGCGGAGGAGAAGAAGACTTGCTCGGAATGACGCTGTCACAACGGAAGGTTTCAGAAGTTTGGCAAGCAGTGGGGGCTGCTTCAAGTGCTGCGGGTGTTGTATGTCTGGCCAAAGACGACAATGTCCAAACAGAAACGCGAATGGGAGCAGGGACGACCGCAGATCTCGGTTTTGGGTGCTGGGGCAGACCATGGCGCTAGGGCCCGTACTGGCATAGTGTCGCTTCCTTCGGCACGAGCACTGTGACAGAGCCCAGGTAGGCCCCTGCGCACTACGCAGTCGGCCAAGACCGCATCTCAGGCAAATCCTACGACTCTCTAAGAGATGGACCGAAACTCAGAAGCTGGTGGGGCCCGGAGACAGATGCGGTCTGGCGTGTCGTTGTCAGCCCGCTGCAAATGGTCCAGAAAAGCAGGTGGTGACGGGACCGGGACTGCTCACTGCTTGAGAAAGTGGAAGCAGATCCGCTGAATGGCGACTCAATCTTGGTAACACAATATGGATGCCCGCGATAAAAGATGCGCTGTCACGTACTTTAAGGTTACTGTCCCTCACTGGCTCGCTAGGAAAGGAACCCTGCTTCTCAAATCGCATCGCTAACGAAGCTTTCCACGTTGCGGACATATACAACTAAGGTATGTACTATTAAGGTCTGCTCAATTACTAGCAAGCAGGATTCAACCAGTCGGGTCCTCGAAAGAGTTGGACTCAGTCGGCGGGATCCACCGAATGTCATCGGGTATATCATACTTAGCCGTCTGGTACTGATAAAGCGTCTGCCTGCATGCAAAGACTATGTATGTACTGTTGAGGTTCAGCAAACACATAGACACCTATCCCGGCAAGAATCCCATCTAATCACAATTGTCCCCCGTTACCATCGCCAGCCGCACTACCATGTACACCTATTTCACTTCTGACTCTGCACCTTCAGGCACGGTATAGCGCATCTCATGTTTTAATTCGTTTTAAGCCTCCCCATTCATTGCCCATCCAATTGAATGCGCAATTTACAAAAGCTCTTGTTACCCCGTCTCGCGTTTTGCTTGCATTCGCCTGCTTGCTAGCAGGCGGTCCAGCCAGATAAATGACCTGGTGCTATTTTGCTCAAACCTGACCATGGCACCTCGGGGATCAACATCGCCGTGGCCTCATTCGCCCGGGAGCCAACATCGGTCAACTTGTGGTGGCTTTGCTGGGGCGGAAGTCCGAACCAAGGCTTGTCAGCGCATATTGCTTATGGTCTTTTTCGTATGGCTGTCGGATCCCGCACGTAGCTGTCTAGGTGCACGTTCGCAGGCAGGATGTGTACTGCGACTGGCTGCCGTCGACGCTGGCGCAGCCCTGTTTTCGTCTAGTGATCCCCCCGTCTCGACCAACCTACAGCTGCACGTCTAGATGCATCCTGTCTGGCTCACCGAGCGCCAGTGACGAATGGTTTTGGCCTGCTACCGCTCATGCGCTCGCAGCCTCATGTTCACTCCGAATGCTCTGCTTTGTAGTCTATCGGTAGTTGAGTCTGGACATTGGAGGCTAGAAAGTCACAACAGCCGCAGGCTGCGACTCGGCTGCGCATATAACTTCGATACGCATTGTGTACTACCTCATGCCCGTTTCCCCTGATTTTCCGAGGGCGTAGGAAGCAACAGAGTGATGATAAGAGCAGGTAGATCATGTCCTGGCCCCTCTAATATATATACATATATATATATATATATATGTCTCTGTGCGACGCCTTCGGCCTCGATCCGTACCTGGACAACTAACTATGGGTCGACACTCGTGCGACTTGAGCGTGGGTAGCCGCTTCCTGAGACCTTGATCGGTGTTTCCCAGGTATTCTGCCATTTCACATGGTAGGTAACTCGTGTGCACTTTAAGTTATCTCAAAAGCTTCTGTTGAAACAGCTTTACTGGTCAAACATGTGCAGGGCTGCCGTGGAAGTAGGGCGAAATGGCTGCCTTTTCACGGGAGGGTGTTGTACCCCGCGCATGGGACACACACAGCAGCCTAGTCCCTCGAGTCTTGGGTATATCACTGGTTCGATCTTGAATACATCTCTCGTCGCCGTGATATGATGAGGTACAAATCACCTCGAGTCCCCTTGCTTTTGCACTTGCATCACGCACTTCAGCACATGTGGGCCGTTGCCCCCCTCGGAGCCATGCACCAAGATGAGGCGAGCAGCATCGACCAGCAGTAGACTTGCTCACGGCCACGCTCGTCCCCTCTGTCTGCAGCAAAAATGCAACGGGTATTTGATGAGGTCTCTTCCCGGGGTTCCGCTGCTTGTTGCTTGCTTCGTCTCTTGCTCGGTGCTCAGCAAACTCAGCCTGTCTTAGTAAGGGTTTTGCCCATACGGTGCCTCCGGTGCCTTGTCTTCTCGCATCACAACCTACCTGCCGGCGCACCTTCGTCCCATCCCTCTCTTGCAGAGGTTTCTCTCTGCTGCTCTTGCACCCGCTCCCGCTCCCGCTCTCCCTTCTACGTGTGATTCTGCTCCTCCTCTTGCTCTTGGTCTTGCCCCCAAAAGTAAAAGTTGGTGCTGGGACGAAAATTCCCAAAGCTCGCCATGCAGGCAGCCATGCCCCACTCATCGGCTTCGAGCTCGTCGGGAAGCTCTCGGTCATCCTCAAGATCATCTTCGGCCTCATCCTTGCGCTCGGGGAGTTCCAAGAAGTCGAGATCTTCCCAGGTCTCTCACTCCAACATTAAGAGTGACCACTGGGCTGTATCCTTCATGAAATGGACCACCGGCGCTCCGCTCGGGAAGCCTCTATCGCTACGAAGAACCAAGGTCCACGAGATTGACGAGACTTGGGGCTTGTACCAGGACGATGCTTCAATGTACAGCGATTGCTCTTACACCCATTATGCGTGGGTAACCCCAAGATTCGACGACAGCATTTCCGAAATAGCGTCCAGGACAAGTAGTCGCTCGTCTGGCCGTCTTCGGAGGAAACACCGCTCCAGAGCCCCGCCTCGCTTCGGACCGTCTCCCGCCATGCACCCGCCACCTCTCTTCGCGCAACACCCACATCCACCGGGACCGCCTCCTCCACCGTTCATGTCGCCCCAGCACACATTTCACGATAACCATGGCTACGAAGGCGAAGACGACGACGACGACGAGGATGTCGAGAGCGGTTACGAAGATTACGGCACAGAACCGCAATTCCACCCACATCCTCACCCTCCTTTCCCGCCAGCGTCCGCACACCCGCCAGCCCCGGGTGGCGAAGCTCCCTTCATCGTTCTGAACGGCGGTGGCGGCGGCGCTCACAAATACACGCCTTGGTGATTGAAACATTCCGGATTGTAACATTTCGAAACATTGCTTCGAATGAGTGAACAATGGCTAGTTGCGCTCCAGGCGGTCTGCTCTTGTGACGAATTGTTAGGTCTCGGCGTACAAAGAGAGACACACCTATAACTTTGACCCCCTTCAAGTACCCAGAACACAGGAGGGAAGAACAGAACCTTCAAGGAGGGGGTACGGCCAAACAACTTACAATATGTAATTGCAGTAACGAGATTATGATAGTCTGTGAGCAAAGAATGTGTTTGTATAGCTGCTAATATGATGATGAATTGCTGCTTGAGACCATTGCATCCAAGCCTGGTGCTGTGTGAAGTGGCCGTACGTTAACGTTGTAGGACACAGCTTGAGCCAATAGAAGAACAGGTGGATGTGCGTCATTCGGAGAGCCCGCTGCACAGAACGTTGCATGGCGCATGGCGTGGCTAGGCGCAGAGTCCTCAGCCACAAATTGGTTGGCCTCGGCGGCGCTCCATCGGGCGGACCATTTCCAGGCAACCATCGCACCGTCAACCCCAGAGTGGAGAGTATGACCTTGGACTTGAATGGACTCAGCCTCTAACGGCTTTACCGGGCGTTGGTCTTCTCATTCGTTGGTTTCGCGAGTATTCTTTTGCCGATACGTCAGATGCCATTCATCCCACATGATGATATGCAGTCATCCTTTCCAATGTTGGTGGTCACTTCCTGGGGCTTGCAGTCAGATAAGGTGCAGCTCCTCTTCTTACTCCTTCGACTAATCCAAACATGGTCCATATATTCCACCAGCGGATAACTAGTCTCTTCGGACAGGCAGTCGTGAAGCATAAACTGGCGAAGGCACCGGCCAGCTCGCTGCGGCTGCTTAGCTTCTCCTTGCCCTCACAGAATATCTCCACAAGGTTTCTGTTGCGTCCTCTGGCTGCGGCCCACCGCCCCTAGCCCTTCCGGAGTGACTCGAG
The DNA here is from genome assembly GCF_011800055.1 of Colletotrichum gloeosporioides. Taxonomy (NCBI): domain Eukaryota; kingdom Fungi; phylum Ascomycota; class Sordariomycetes; order Glomerellales; family Glomerellaceae; genus Colletotrichum; species Colletotrichum gloeosporioides. The sequence goes on along the minus strand of NW_025544711.1, from coordinate 865,606 downwards.
TAGATGGATCATGCCTGGCGGCCTCACCGTCTAGGCGATGTCATTGGCTCGTAGGGACCACAGAGGCATACGCCGGCCTTCATGGAGATGTCTCTTTATGACTGGTTGGTTCCGGTCACGAACACAGAATGTAAGGCGGGATGGCTGCCTTCTCTGCGAGATATATACCCCAAGGCAGCCTGACCATATTCACTGGTCTCTTCTCTCTGTGTCACCCACCCTTTCTCTCAAAACCCTCCCTCCGTCCCTACAACTCTTGACTGGCCTTCAAACACACAAGCCGTTCAAAGCAACACAATCATTAGTTTCCAAGAGCCGGCCTTCGAAAAGAATTCGTCAAAGCCCATAGACATCATGGAGATTTTTTCGCAACCCGCCTCCTGCGCGGACCCCTCGAATACATCCGAGTCCATCGCAGCTCAGGCACCTCCTCAAATGGCACTGCTGGACTTCTTTTTCCCCGGGTTCAGCGTCTTTTCGACCGCCTTTCAAAAGTATCTAGGCATCGATCTCAACGTCTACATACCTCTGGTTATCCTCTGCGGTGGAGCAACATTCGCATGGCGCTACTTCAGCGATTACCTTTGGGAGAAGATTGATACCTATCTCATGTCCACAGTCGAGGTTCGCACCGACGATGAAATCTACGTAAGTACGGGTCAAAAATTCAGTCGTGATGGGTGACATACTTCATGACCAAAAAACTGAACTCGGATAGAACATTCTCATGTCTTGGGTCGCCGCCCAACGCTTTGCCAAGAACTCTCGGCGGTTCGTCGTCAACACAAACCTGAACTCGCGGTCCTGGTTCCTTTGGCGCTGGGATGATGATGACGAGGAGGACAACGATTCTGGGGAAGTGTCAAGCGAGCCGGGCCCGAAGAAGAAGCCCCTGGCTTACACACCCAGCTTTGGTAGCCATACCTTTTGGTACCGCGGCCACCTTCTACTCTTCAAGCGCAGCCAGAATCAGCAACAAGCCTCTTACCTGGTCGTTAGCGAGCGCGAAGAAATCAGTGTTTCCTGCTTTGGCCGTAACCCCTGGATTCTCAAGGAGTTGCTCCAGGAGGCTCGAACCGAGTACCTCAAGAAGGATTCTCAAAAAACAATGATCTACCGTGGTAGTACACGTGCCGGCACGACGGAGCCCTCATGGCAGCGGTGCATGGCGCGCACATCTCGACCCTTCTCGACTGTTATTCTCAATGAAAAGACGAAGCAAGAGCTCGTGGAAGACGTCGCCGATTACCTCTCACCCGCAACCCGGAAGTGGTATTCGAACCGTGGAATCCCTTGGCGGCGCGGTTACCTTTTGACCGGCCCCCCTGGAACCGGCAAGTCCTCTTTGTCGCTTGCTCTGGCGGGATTCTTCAAGATGAGGATCTATATAGTCAGTCTGAACTCCATCTCTGCCAACGAGGAAAATCTTGCCACACTCTTCGCAGAGTTGCCACGCCGATGTGTAGTTCTTCTCGAAGACATTGACACTGCTGGTCTCACCCACACGAGGGAGGACTCGACGGCTGAAAATTCAGATGCCAAGGAGGGTTCTGGTGACATGGTACCTGGACAGACCACCCCAGGCAACGCCACATCAACAACAACGAATTCGAGCAGGCTGTCACTCTCTGGTTTGCTAAACATATTAGATGGCGTGGCTAGTCAAGAGGGCCGTGTACTGATCATGACAACAAATCACGTGGAGAAGCTCGACAAGGCTCTTATTCGACCTGGTCGCGTGGATCTTGTGGTTAAGTTCACACTTGCCGACGAGGAGATCATCGGGTCCATATTCAGAGCCATCTTTGCTCCCCTCGAAGGTGACGAGAACGAAGCCGCCCAGCAGACGCAGAGCCTCAAAGACTCCGAAGGCGAGAAGGCCTTGGCCGAGCAAGAGGCCATGCGTACAGCTGAGATCAAGTTCAAGGTTGACAAATTGTCGAGGGATTTCGCCACAAAGATCCCTGCCCATGAGTTCAGCCCAGCTGAGATTCAGGGGTTCCTTATGAAGCACAAGCGTAGCGCCGAGAACGCGGTTGCTGGCGCTGCAGAATGGGTTGTGGAGACGCGCAAGGAGAAGAAGGAGAAGGAATTAAAAGCCGCTGAGGTGAAGCGGCAGGCCGAAGCCAAGAAGAAGGAGGAAGAGGAGAAGAAGAAAAGAGAGGGAGAGGGAAAAAAGACGGAAGAGTCGGTGGAGGAGAAGGAAGCTGATAAGGTGCGTAGGAAGCAGGCGAGAAAGGACAAACGCAACGTTGGGAAGAACATGAGGAGCAAGCCAAACAAGGAAGATTCCCTCAACTCCTCAGACTCGAGCGATTCGGAGTCCGGTTCCGGCTCCGATGTGGATGCCAGTACCGAGGTTGCGAACACGGCAGCGGCGACGGGAGCGGCCGAGGCGGAAGAACAGGCGACAGAACCGCCGGCCCTGTTGACTGATGGAGCGAAAGCCGAGGGCGGAGGTGACGACACCACCCGAAAGAGAGACTCGGGCTACGGTACTCCAGTGGAGATTTGAATTACATTGCTGGCATTTGGACGAGCTTATTCTGGTATACGAGAGTGCATTGACCGGCGTTTGGGACGGTTGACTTGTAAATGGGGAACTCCGACAGATGACTACGTATCCATGTCACTGCGCTCGTCTTTGTAGATGCGCATCTCAAGCAGCTGCTTTGCGGAAGACCGCACTAGAATACCCTCTATCAAAACCAACTTTTCGAGCTCGATAATATTCACTACAATGCGTCCGTCGCAACGCAGTTCCTGTGGCCGGAAAAAAAAAAAACGCCAGGCATAGTGAACGATGACGCTGGGCTAGGTTGGGTTCGTCAACTTAGTCCAGCGACCGAACTAACTTGGCTGCTGTAATTCTTTCTTGGCTGAGTCAGTAAACCGATTCACATAGACTTACCGGAAGAGATCCCTACGATGGGTGTCTCATTGAGATGCGTGAGCCAGAGCATATGGGAGACGAATAGCCTACTAGCCCGACCATGACGGCAGTCTGCATAGTGCCTCAGGAAAGGGATATTCACGAACAACCTCGATTTCGCGGTCCTTGCGGAGAGGGGCCAATCAGGGCACCCGAGGCGGCATGTCATAATCTACATATGGTCCGATGGACGGAAAAGGCACGAAAAAGGAGAAAAAGAAGGTCGGGGGTGGGGGGCAGGCGCAGCTGAATCCGAGTTGCGACCTACGGGACTTGAAGGGCGGTTCAGATTTTGGACGATATTTTGCCTGTGCTGAGACGGCAGTGAGCGAGGGGTGAAGGGCATGTTTTTCATGCTTTCTGAAAGGGAGAAGCCGGAACCTGTGTTCGTAAAGGAGGGTTGGACCATGTGCCAGGGCCAGAGGGCCGATGCGAGCGCGGAGATGTGAGGGTATGGCGATGACGGAGACGACAGGCCAAGAAGAAAAATCTTGCTGGACTTTGAGTCTTGTTACACTCGGTCGAGGAAGCTCGGATTTCGAGCAAGACACGCGGGTGAAGAGAGTGACGGCGGATGCAGACCCAAGGCGACTTCTTAGTCATGGGCGAGCAAAAAAAGTACCTCAAGTATTGTGGCGTTGACTTTGAGGGAATATTACGAAGTATGCATCGAGACGAGGGGGAGCTCTCCAGGGTGGGTGACTCGGAGCATCGGTGTCGGCCACTGTGACGGAGGAGGACTCAAATGTTAGAACAGGTTGAGGAGGAGGAGGAGGGCCCACGTCCCTCGGAGGGCCGATGCGGCTTCGATATCGAAACAGATGTGGTAGTGAATGGGACGACTTGTTCAAGTCGAGGTGATCCATTCAGAACTTCACAAGAGGTGGGGGACAAGGGTGGCGCGGCGGCTAAGAAGGAGTAATGGCGACTCTGTTACGTACAGATCCCGAAGCAGAAGTACTTTGGCTACCCTAGGTCATCGTCGTTGTCGTCGTCGGGCAACGAGATGTCACCAGGGCGAGGCAAGATGAAGTTACTTGTAGTTTCGGCAAGGCGAAAGACTCAGCCACAGTCACGACGCATACCAAGAGTCCCGCGTATGTTTGTAGATAGGTAGATGACTGTGAAAGCTGTTCAGTCTCGTTCCGAGGCCGACACCAGCACAGCCGCCACTCGAAACAGAGACTCGGAGCTGCCAAGCCATGCGAGCCGCGGGCTACGGCCTTGGTGTGGGTTTCGTGCGGTCTTTTCCCGCCTTGTCTTTTTCTGTTCTTTTCATACCTTGCTGGCGCCGGCGTCCGAGAAGAAGAAGAAGGAGGGAGGGGAAAAGATGCGAGAACGGCTTGTCGAGTGGAGCCTCAAGTTCTCACCCCAGAACATGGATGAGAGTCTCAAGCATGGCGCGCCGGCGCCACAATCTGCTACGTTATCAAGTACCTTTGGACGCCCTTGGCGAGTCCGGTGCGTGAGTAGGTACTCTACCGTTCGCTTCCAAGGTCAGCCGCCATGTCCTTATCCGCTTACCCGTTTTCGCGCAGGCCAAATTGCGATCCCAGGTAATCAAAGAGGCCAGAAGCAAACAAACGCGTTGAAGAACTGCAGATGTGTCACGTACGTACGGGTACCCAAGAACGCAGCCGGGACCGACGAGCCGGATGGGAGGGGGG
>NW_025544711.1:237182-239132 GCF_011800055.1 Colletotrichum gloeosporioides | reverse complement strand
GAGATTAGGATAATATTACTAAGGAATAAGAGAAGAGACCTATAATATAGCTTTATATATCTACTTAGTATAGGTTTTATATAACTCTAAGTAATATAAAAGTATACTAGGGGGCTTAATATAGTTCTTTAGAGTAAATAGCTTTAGTAGTTAACTAAAGTAATAAATCCCTTAATAGCTCAGCTTATTTATAATATTAAGTAAAAGTCTACTACTATATAGATAATACCTAGTTACTTATAGTTTACTGCTAGTTAGTATATATCTATAGTTTATTATATTAGATATACTGAGAAAGACATTAAGCGATAATAATAATATAATAATACTTAGAATATTAAATCTATAGCTATTAGTAATTATAATAATACTACTATTTAAAGACTAAAAGACTTATAAGCTAGTAAGTATTATTAGCTATACTAAACGAATAATTTAATAATATAGATCATAACGTAATATTACTAGCGAGGTATAGAGATATAAGAGGTACTACTAGAGTTAATAAAAGATAGAAATATAGTATTATATAGAGCTTCTTAAACTACTATAGTACTATAGTAACCTATCCCTTAAAGAGATATAAGATTTCCTATTTAAAGCTTTTAAGATCTAGATTAATTATTCTATAATTAGTTAATAGTTAAATATATCTAGCTAGATAAATAAGAAGTCTATAATTATTACTACTTAGTAAAGTAATAAACTATAATATAAGTACCTATACTATATATAATAATATCACCCTAACTAGCTAGTATTTATTAATAAATCTAGTGTTAATAAGGATATTAAGATATAGAGGACTAGATAGGTACTAAAAAGGCTTATTACGTTTCAAACTATAGAGATTAATTAGTTTTAGAACTCTTATATATAAATCCTACTAGCCTTTACGTTANAATAGTATTTTATACTTAATTATATATTATAATATAACTAATAGTAATAAGTTTTTTTATTAGCTATAGAAATACTTTATCCTAAAATATAAGTGTTTTCTAGAACTAAACTTTATTATTATTATAAATAACCTCTCCTACTATTATATATTTAAAGTTAAGGATTTATACTAAATATTAAGTATTAATCTTAAGTTTCTACCTCTATATTTACTAAACTTTAATCCTATTAAGAAGTATTTTAGTAATCTAAAGTAATATATTAAGAAGATATATTTAAAGTAGAATAATAATAAGAATAATACTTAGGATTTTATAGAATATCTATATAACTATATTATAGAGATTAAGTATTATTTATTTTAAATTAAAAGCTATTTCTACTATTTATTTATTAACTTTAATAAGATAGAGTATATATTTAATAATATTAAACTATAAAAGAGAGGATAAGCTATAAATATTAAATATTAATAAGTAATCTAAATCTTTATTATATAATTATAATAGATCTTAATTATATTATTATATAGTAGGAAATTATTAGATCTATAATTATAGCTAGTAAGATTACAAAAAGTTCAGCTATAAGCGTATAAGAACATAGAAAATATATTATTATCTATTATTTTTATTAGTAGCTATATATATATATCAATTTTACCTATATAGTAGCTGAAATATATTATTAATACTTATAGCGATAATTTATAATAATAATATATCACTATAGTTAGAGACTTTAATTATAGTTAGAGACTTTAACTATATTAAACTAAGAAGTATTAAGATAGATTATCTTATTTATAGATCTAAAATTATAGTAATTCTATAGCTTTTATATATATATAGTAGTAGTATTAAATCTATAGCTATAAGTAGACTTTTCTATAGTTAAATATATTATATAAGAAAATTATATATATAGTTAAACTTTATATTACTCTTATTATATTACTCTTCTTCTTTATCCTCTTCTAAGTAATATATCTCTATTAATAATATATTACTTAAGATTTTAATCTAATTATCTTTACTACTTTACTTA
>NW_025544711.1:236697-237103 GCF_011800055.1 Colletotrichum gloeosporioides | reverse complement strand
AGTTCTAAAATACCTATAAAGTTAGCTATATTTAATAGTAAATAGCTTTATATATACTTACTATATTAACTAACTTTAATTAGTATACTATAGATCTCTTACTTAATAGATTAATATAATACTAAAGTATTAATATATTAGGATAACTTTAACTTATTTAAAACTAATACTATAGAGTTTTTAACTAGTATTACTATTATCCCTCTTAGTAATCTAATATATATTCTTATATAAATATCTCTCTCTAATTCTTAATAATTTAAATAAAGTTTAGAGTGAGATATTATATTAGAGATAGTATTAGATTACCCTCTATAATAAGTACTATTATCTATAAAAGATTTAATTAAGTTCTTAATATTTTTAATAAGATCTTAAGTAAAACTCTATTTAGTAAACTAAATAT
>NW_025544711.1:120825-236651 GCF_011800055.1 Colletotrichum gloeosporioides | reverse complement strand
TTTCTATAGCTTTTTTTTAAACTCTTTATTAATATTATATTACTTATTATAAATAGATATAAACTATTTAATAAAGCTAGCTATTTAATCTAAAGCTTTTTAGAGTAAATTTAATACTATTAATAAGGATAAATAAATTAGGAGTATAATATTTAGTTAATAAATACTTAAAAGGTTTAATAGTAGAAGAGTTAGTAATAAATACTATAAGANTTTAATAGTAAAAGAGTTAGTAATAAATACTATAAGATATTTATATATAGCTAATATACTATTAATATTAATACTAGTAGTAGTAGCTATATATATAAGTTAGGATATTAAAAATAATAATTTAATACCCCTATATTACTATATATATTAATAATAGTATTACTATTAGTATTAGTTAGGCTAGATCTTAACTTTAATAATAGAAGTATAGTATTTTTAGCTTTCTCTTCTATTATTACTATTATCTCTTAATTATTATTAACTTTAATAATATTCTTATTTCTATTACTTTAATATTTCTAATTCTCTATAAACTAATTATAAAGAATCTTATTAAGTAGTTCTTTAAGTAGTTCTATATTAATAATATTAGTCTATTTAGTTATAAGAACTTTTACTTACTTCTCTATATAGTGAGATTTAATCTTATAGTACTTTTAGTTTAATATATAATATTAGTTAAATTTCTTATTACTTAAACTATTCTTATATTTTTAGTACTTTAAGTAAATATATATATAGAGAAGTTATCTATATATACCCTCTTTCTAATACTTAATATTTATAGAATTATTAAGCTTATAATTAATTACTTCTTATATACTAGCTAAAATACTTACTTAGTTACCTTTTTAAAGTATTTATATACTAGTTATTATATTACTAGAGATTAATATAATACTATATTATTACTTAATAGTAAAGTAGACTTTACCCCTCTCTTTAATTTATTTAAGAGAGAGAATAATATTAATCTATAGAATACTTAGCTAAATAACCCCTCTAATAAATAGATAAACTTAAATAAAAATTAATATTAATTTAGATATATTAATAAGCTTCTTCTAAATAATAATAATAATAATATTAGCTTTTCTTAGAATATATAAGTAAGCTACTTCTATTTTAAATTAAGTATTACTATTTACCTCTTAGTTTTTACTATTTATATCTAATATATTAGTAATACTAAATCTATTATATATAATACTCTTAATAGTTAAATTAAGAATAAATAAACTATTACCCTTAAGTATTAAGCTATAAATAACTTAGATTTATAATAAAGTTAGTTCCTTATTACCTATATTATCCTCTTCTTTAAATATATTATAGAATAATATAAATATATTATTAATATTATAGTAAGAAACTATAAATATATTATCTATAAATTAAGTAGTTTAATAAAAGGTTAAGTTAATTAAGGTTAAGTTTAGTTAAAAAGATAGTATTAATAAAAGTAAAGTATTTTAAAATTAGATTATATATAGTAAATCCTTTTTTTACTTCCTCTATATTATTATTACTTTTTAATAAGAAAATACTTTTAAAACTCTTTATAATAATAGAAGTATTATAAATATATACCTTCTTTATAATATAAACTTAAAAGCTACTAAATTATTAATTTTAAGTTTAGCCTTAGTAATAATAACCTTAATAGTAGCCTCTTTAGTAACTTCCTTAATAGTAGTAACTTAATAAGCCTTCTTAGTAGGTATAATAATCCTAATTAATAATAAAGTAGAGTATTAAAGAGGATCTCTAATAATATCCTATACTAATTATTATATATATTATTATTTCTATATACTATTAATAATAAGTAATAGATAATACCTAAATAGGTTATTATCTACTTATTAAGCTATATAGTAGTATTTAGGAGGTATTATAATACCCTTAGATAATAAGATTTAATAGGAATAGATTAATTAAAGTTATTAAAATAGGTTAATTACTATATTATAAATATCTATATAGTATTAGGTAAATTTTTATATATATATAGGGATTATATATATATAATTTTAGTAAAAAGGAGGGGTGGACGCTATTAATGTAACAGACTGTAATAGTTCTTATAGCGCTTTTCCCCTAATAAGTGTTGACGTCTCTTGCTCATTTATAAATACTTTCTAAGAAAAAGTTAAGTAATATGGCTGGAGTATCCCCGCAATGGGGCTTTTTGCTGGGTAATCAGCGCTAATTGGTGGGTAATCACATCCCTAGAACATTCCTAATACACTATCATCAAGCACCATCCACACGGCATGCTTATTTTCAACATCTCAGCTTGCGAAATTAGCTAACATCAAACCGTCATGTACACAGTGGGAATAGCTGCATGACTAAAAGGAATTAACGCATTATTTTATCACGCAATGTTTCGGTGATGATTAGCTGGCAGTTGGCACAAATAGGTATGTCTAATTGGACCTCCAGCGAGCGCATTGCCTAATGCTGACATACAAATAGTGAGTCTTCTTTCAAGAACTGGTGACAGATGCTGCAAAAGTATTCATGAACACGATACAAATCCTGCAAATTCCCATTTCGTCTTAAACATCAGTGGCCTAAATGAGAGACATATATCCACGACTGTCCGCCAATAATCCAGGATAAAACTACTCAAATTACCAAACCTCAAACAGAACACATCTATGATCTCTAACTTCTTACACTGCCTCTAAGCTACACCAAGAATGACAAAAGAAAGTGAGCTAAAATAATGTCTTTGATTTGCTCAAGACCAAGCTTGAACATGAATACTAAACGCATGCTCATTCCGCTTGGGGGTCCTGGACAGACAGGTCAATCTCCTCCTTGCGTCTGCGGACAGAAACCTTGACGGTAGAGTCTGATTCACAAGTGAACCCATACTCCATGTACTTTGGCGTCTGATTCTCAGCAAACTCGAAGTCATACTTGAGAAGGAAGTGAGCCAGAATAACCTTGGCTTCGTTTCCGGCAAAGAACCGACCAGGGCAAGAGTGCATGCCGTGTCCGAAGCCCATGTGGCTTGTGCTGGTGCTGACGAGCTGGCTCACGGCATCGTTGGGGCCACCGCGCTCCTTAAAGTATCTGTAGCCGTCAAAGTCGAGGGGGTTGGCGTAGACCTTGGGATCCCACATGCGTTCAGCGGAGACGACGATGGAAGCACCGCGGGCGAGGAAAGTTCCGTCGGGAAGCTTGATGTCTTCGACTGTCTTGCGATTCATTCCCACTGTTCGAAAGTTAGTCAATATTCATCCAACATCCAAATTCGTGGTTTTATGCCGTTGGGAGCCTTACCAATCTGGTTGGGCTTCAGGCGCTGGCTTTCCTTCAGAACACTATCCATCAACTTCATGTTGTGCAGAGACGTCTTCTTCCAGCCTCCTTCCCCAATAACGCGAACAACCTCTTCTCTCAGGGGTTGGATCAGCTCAGGGTGCTGCAAGATGTCGTACATAGCTTGACAAACAAGATCGGCAGTGGTGTGCACGGCAACGCTGGCCAGCATCAGCTGACCAACGGCCGGGTTGTACTTCTGTCCCTTAGCCATCTCCTCAAACCATGTAATACCATCGAGGTACTCGACAGCCGGTGATTCTTCCTTGCGTCTCTTGATCTCAGCAAAGACGTGCTTCTCGGCGTCTCTGATGTATGCGCGGAGGAGCCGAGTTCTGGGAAGAAACCAGGCGACAATAGGTCGGAGGAATTCAGGCCACTTGCGCATATCCTGCATGGCAAAGACGCTCGTCTCGACATAGTTGATGACAGTGTGAAGCCATTCGTCGTTTCGGCCCAGGCGCTCGCCAACGAAGATGCGACCAGAGAGTCTAGAGACGACGTCAAGGACGACTTCCTTGAGAACCACATCGTGGGGGTCTGGGAAGATTGGTCAGGGCATCTACAGCCAGGAGCACAGTGGACTCTGAAACTTACCTTTCGAGTCGGTGAGAGTGTTCTTGATAACCATGTCCGCTTCCTGAGAAAGAATGCTGGCGATTTTACCTGTTGCAAAAGCCATTTATAAGTCTGAGTCTCCATCACAATGTTTGAATTACAGGGAGGGAAAGTACCCAGTGTCTTTGTGAGCCTTAGTTTCACTACATTCTGAAGTCTCTCAGCCGGGTCGCAGGCTTCCTTGTAAGGCTCAAAGCCAGAGTAATGAGCTTGGAAGTCCTACAAATCCCGCGTAAGCTAGTCGTCACAAAGTGTGGGGATTGGGGTTCAAATCCACTTACGTCGGCAAGACCTTGTGTGAAACTGAAGCGCTTGTCGTTACGGATCTCCTGGCCAACATCGGGAGGCAGGATGATAACGTCACCAACGTCACCTAACACGCGGAAGGGCTTCCCCAGAAGACTGTTGGCCGACAGGTACATCAAGTTTCGAGCATTGAGGATGATCTCCTGCGCAGCTCTAGCTGAAGACCATTCAAACGGCTTCTTGGGGTTGAGGTACGGGAGCTTGGTGGTGCGATCTCTCATAAGGAATAGTGACAAAATGGCGACAGTCGCGCATGATGCCGCCACGTACCATGGGGACGTGGAACCGTCCTGGCGGTCGGTGACTGCGTTTTCGAAAGATGTCGTGTTGAAGACGTCCATGCTGAAATCAGGTGGATTTGCGGTGGAGAGAAGCTGACTTTGTAATCTTGATGATTGGAATGTTCGTCTGTTGATTCAAAATTCCAACGGGAAATTTCACATATACCCGTCTTCTTTCGGCGGGCGGCGGACTTTGGTTGTCCGTGGCCCCGCGGTCAGCTCCGTCACCGCCTCACCGGGGCAGTGGTGTTCGGCCGATGTCCACACTGAAACGGCCCGGCAGTCGTGTCAACTGAATAGTTCAGCCAGCGGCTGTCTGAGGGATGAACCAATGAGCTTGACGCGAATGTTCAATCGGAGTTTGCGGAGGGCGTCCGTGAGGGGAACCGTTCCATCCCACCGGGCCATCATGCAGATCACCCTTGCTGCCAAGTGCCGGAACCTTAATTGTGACCGTGTATTCGTTCTGGAAACCAATTACTGCCAAGCTCATTGGGCGAATTGTCTCGGTTTCGTATCAATCTTGAAAGTGGGGGTTCATCTCTTGCCGCCGGCGGGATAGCGTACCCGCGTCGTGATAACCAGGAGGAGTCGTTCACGTCAGAGCCTTGGCAATGTCCGCTGTGAGGTGAATCCACAGACTTACGGAACTGATTCAGAGCAAGAATACTCGAATTTGAAGATCACGGAGTTTTCCCGCATGTACGTCCGCTCACCGAACGCAACACAAATACATACATATATCAAAGTTCACGCCAGTGCAAGCCGTGAGTCCACCAGAAATTGTCGGAGGAAAGGAATTTGTATGATTATAACATGGCCATGTACCAGCCACTAGCCTCTGACATGAAGCCGACGAGGTTTGTAAACATCAAATTTGGAGAGGACCATAATACTCTTAGATCTAAACCAGCTACGTTTGTAGCACTAGCCACTTCAGATAGTGCGAGTGCATCTTGCCCCTCTCCGGTACAACTGACGTTGAAATCCAATCAAACGTTAGCTGTATTTTCTTACATGTCAGCAAATAGCCAATGTGAGACTCATTGCGTTTTTAGGAGTCTCCCGAGCAACAATCGGCCTTTGATATAAATATAACCTCAGCACTAAGTGCAGCTGAACAGCCACAGGCGAGATTGACGTCAGCGGCTGTGAGCTAGGCATTGTCCGACCCCGCTCCCGAATGCTCAACACTCAAGTTACCATTCACACTGCCCTACTGAAATCTGTAGATGTGGTGTGAATTGGTGGGATAGAGATGTTCGGAGCAACATCAGAGTCTTACACCTCACTCAACTGGAACTTGTTAACAGAGGTGAGTCACAAACAACGAAGAAACCGCACCAATCCGAAGGATATCAGAGTTGCAAGTGTATGTTCCACTTCAAGCGAGGAACGCCACAAGTCTGTTGCTAGGCACTGTTCGGCCTCAGATAACGCCGCTTCCCTTCGTGCTGACTGGCGATGCCTGCCTTCCCATGCAAGGGACTTCAGAACGCGGGGTAATTATGCTCCAAAGCCTGCCATTTAACTAGCAGCCTGCAACCTTAATCTCTACTTTTCCTTCGAAATTATCAGCCAACGATCTCTTCATGATTGTTTACTTCTAGTCCTCCTCTAAGACTCTAATTTCGTTGATCATATTGAGTACGACCACCGTCAGGCCGCCCAGCATGGTCACCACAAGAAGCAAGAAAGCGGACGGTGCACAGCAGCAAGAGCCGGAGAAAGATGCATCTCAGCAACAGCCAAAGCCAAGTCTACGTCTGTATCGAGGCAGTTGCCATTGCGGATCCTTCGTTTACGAAGCTGAGTTACCGGAGATCAAGTCGGCGATGGAATGCAACTGCAGCATCTGCCACAAGAAAGGGTACCTCTGGGTCTTTCCAACAGAAGACAGCAAGTTCGATATTGTCAAAGGCGACAAGAACGCTCTTTCGCAATACACCTTTGGTGCGAAGAAGCTTGCTCACAAGGTACAAATTCGATGACGAATATGAGAAGACAAGATACCTAGCCCAGTCGCTGACATTGATTTTGCAGTTCTGTCCCACTTGTGCCACGCCTGTTATGGGGGAGTTCATTGGAGGTAATGGCAGAGCCTTCAACGTGAGTGACCTCCTTATCTTAATACTCCATCTGCACACGATTAGGCACTGACCCAGGTTTCGTCTGCAGATTCGTACCATTCAAGGTATTGATGTTTTTGAGTTGGAGAAGCAACCGTGAGCCTTTCTTGAAGATGCAGATATCTTTGGAAAATATGTCCTAGGAGGACTCCATTTGGCTAATCAGCTTGTTCCCAGGTACGACGGCGCTGCTCTCGGAGACAAATATGCATCTCCCGAACATGACGGGCCGCTGCCCCCTGCCATCGACGGCAGCAAGCTCTACACCGGCTCTTGTCATTGCGGCGCAGTCACCGTGGCTTTCATGAGCGAGCCGCTGGATGAAACAAATGACAATGAAACAGCCGAGTGCAATTGCAGTATCTGCGTGAGGGTCAGTCGAAGGGTTTCTTTGGCGTTGTAAGTTCAGACGCTGACGGAAACGAAACAGAACGCCTACCGATGGATCTATCCGAAGAAGGAACGAGTCGTTCTCCACGCCACCGAACCCGCCAACATCGGCCGATACAGCTTCTCGCGTCACGTCCTCAACAAGACATTCTGCAAGATATGCGGTGTGTGCATGACTAACGAGTACAACCATCTCTCCGATGAGAAGCGAAAGGCTATTGGGGCAGTGCCAGCCGATGGGTTTGGCGAGCGCGTCAAGACTGGACATCCGGTGAATCTGCGTGTCCTGCCCGATGTTGACTTGGCAAAGATGAAGCCTCCGGTCTTGAAGGATGGGGCCAATAAGATCTCGCCGCCTTACAAGAATCCTTAAGTGAGAGGTTTGGCATCCTGGTGTTCAAACTGGACTCTACGTCACTTTGGTTTAATCGAGAAAAGCACTAAACTGCCTAACTTAGGCCTCATTGTATCTGGTAGAAGACAAGTAACATTGAATGCTTCTGGAGCAGATCAACCAACTACAACCTGCATCCGCCCCAAGTTGCTTACCCGAGCAAATTGGGAAGACGAGTTTCCATCACGTTGGGCAGTAATCTTAACCACACACAGATACGTACCGACATTTTCATAAACGAACGGAACATTCAAGTCAACGATCTCGTTAGGTTCGCCAATTGGCACGCTTTCAAACTTCTTGGCTCCCAGAAAGTCCCAATCGACAGCGACGATTTTGCCAGCCCCAACAGGTGCTACCGCCCGCATGGTGAGATTCACCTCGGCCCCCCTTTGAATGTATCCAATAAGCGACGAATTCATGGAAAGCTCAACAATGGGCTGGATACCATGGCGCTCGTCTGCTTTGCCGGAAAGAACGACCTGGCTATTTTGAACTCGATAGCTCGTCGATGTCGGTGGTTGAATGCCGTCTTCAACCCAGGCACTGAGACTGCGCATCGCATGCTCGTACATCCCAGTGTAGTCCACAATGAAGTCTTTCAGATTCTCCGCGACAGGCTCGAAGAAGTGGTCGGCGCGCTCGTTGTACCACAACCGGAAATTGTTATCGAAGCTGGAACCGAGAGCCCTTTGTACCTGAGACTTGTACCAATCTGCATGCCATGGGAAGGCATCGCTATCAAGCAGGTTGTCCACTATTATCATCTTCCCAGTGATGTTGCCGCTATGGGTGCAACCGCCACATGCGCCCTTGGCCACTTCGACAGCGGCTTGTACGGCTCGCTGGGGATACAAAGGGGCTCCGTCGGGTCCCATCAACTGATCGAATCCGTAGAAACCGGGTCGATTCGGGATTTGATGGCGATGGTATGTATGCATTGCAATGAACCAGCTATTATCGACGCGTATTCGACGACCCTGGGTCAGATTGCCCAACACGATGTCCGAATTGTCCTTGGTCACCATGATTGATTTGGTGATGGGGTTCCAGGTCCCGGTCAAGGTGCCAACCTTGGACGAACAGTCCGTATCGAGGAAGGTGAATTCCAGACCGTCGAAATTGACAATTTTGTCAGTCACTCCCTCAAGTGTGACGTTAGAAACGAGGTCAACATCTCCGGTGGTTTCGATGACCTCCTTCACTGTCGCTGTGAGATTGACAAAGTTGCGATGAAGCACGTCGGATAGAGTAGAATTATCAGTCCCCATGTATCCTGGTTTGCTCCAGTAGTCGTCCGCGTAAGAAGGATCGATGTTTTTGACCGAGCTCAATAGAACTTTCAGCATTCGGCTGCTCGCGAGGCCGCTGAAGTTTTCCCAGGCTTCCATCGGAACGCCCAAAAGCGTCGCTTCCCTGAACACAGATGCCTCAGCCTCGCTGAGGTTCGACATGGCGTTTCCCACATCTCCACTTCTGATTGAGTCAACGATGTGGGATGACTTGTTCCTGAGCACTGCTGAGGCCAGGTTGCGTACCGCGTGGTTCAACGGAATTGAAACTGGTGTGGCTATCACGATGGGCACTGCCCCGTCCCAGACACCGACAGTGTTCTCCATTGCACCTATCGTCATGTACGAGCCTCCACTGCCGCCATATATGTAACCGTAGACGTGTTCGGGGACCGAGCGATAGTAGTTGGCCAAAATGGACCGAGAGAACTTCGCAGCGGCGGCGTCGGCGCGATATCCCGAAGTGCCAGAGACTTGAATGAGGTAGGCACCACTGTCCAGCGCAAAGCCAATCCGCCGGTCTATGGCCGTGGAGTTCTGGTCTGGATAGACGTAGCTGAAGAAACGACCCTGGCACTGAGTCTCTGGGGGGAAATAGATGTTGAAATCGACGTCGGTGTCTTCGAAATGACCAGAAATCCGCCGATGGCGAGAGGGCAGAGTCATATTCTCATCTTTGTCAATGACTGCCGTGGCGTACATCGGATCGAAACAATCTGGGGTGACCAAGCATGGCCCGGTGGTATTCGCTCCGATGCATTCCACGTTGTTTGCATGGGCAGATTGTGCATTGACAGCAACGAACAGCACAGCCCTGGAAGGTCGTGTCAGCTATCATATGCTATGTGGTTTTCTGCGTATGAGGGGCGTCAGGACCCAAGGCGGGAAGTTTGAATTACCAGGAAAACATCAATGCCAGGTCGACAGAGATTTTGACAGGAGAGCACCGGCGCTGCATGTTTGCGTGAATAGATAGAAAATTTGCTGCCCTTCTTTCTCGGGGAACAAAATATTCGATGTACTGTAAACTTCTGGACTCACGAAAGGTTTGGATTTGCGGTGATATTTACACCACACCATCGCCAAGCATATCAGTAAGGGAGCGAGAGGTACTACGTGGGCTTTCTTTTGAGGACGAAGCAGATCGTCATCTCGATAATGTCTGCTGTACGAGTGAGTGATGCGTCAATTTGATTTCTCATATCTCAGTATTTCGGCTTGTGGAACAATGTACGCGGTTGCTTGTGGCACTCCTAAAGGTCGGGTCGATTTCTCGCATTGGATACGAAAAAGGGATGGGGTGCGCGCTTCGCAGGATGGTCGACTCTATGGATGCTTGGGAGAAAACTTTCTTTCTAAAACCAAGTCAATCAGGATCCCGTCATTAGCAAATGGTTCTTGCATAATAGTATACCTATACAGCATTAAGTACTGGTTTGAATGAAAGTGATGTATTGATACCTACGTTGATTTGCCGGCATGATTCGCATGGCGCTTGCAGTTGGTCGCAACACAGATCTCCCCCCCCAAGGATAGATCGGCGTTGCCACCGACATAAGTTCAATTCTTATCTTCTAAACGGAAATCAAGTCAATAATTGGCTGTAAACATACTATCGCCCGTCTAGAAGTCAGTTTAAAACCATGGTCGCAGGCTGCGTGATCAATATCGGATTCGATCCACACGTTACACTCTTAGTCCGCGTTCTTAATCCGCCCATATAATGATCAATCACTTGTAGTAGTGGTACATGACGGGGTCTTAGCGCAAAGTACTTCAAGGTGATTCAAGAATGCTCATCTTGCAACCTCACCAGTTTGGATCGGTTGGCAATTCATTTCTGGCATCTCTCTCATCTGAGCTGCCAAGCCCATAGCGAATATAACTCTGCCCATGCACTTCGTGCAGCGACTTATCGCTCTGGTCTGTCAGCGCCTACTTTCTGTTTCGTGTCTGCTTCCAGACCATCTATCCCACCAGACAGCCCACTGCAAGAGTCCCTAGGGTCGCCCCGATCGCGATGCCCGCTTTATAGCCCCACCAGAACTTCCCTTTCCCTCGTCTTTATGGGGAGCCGATGTGGATGCCGACGCCGATGTGGAAGATGCGGTCGGCGACCTAACCGCAGAGGATGACGCAGTGGTTTCTGAGGCGGCAGCCTCAGTAATGTTGAAGTAATGGGATGTTGTACCGCCCCCGGTGGTCCCAGCTAGTAGCATTCGGAAAGAAATAGACGGCGCTCCTTGCGTCTGTAACCAAGTCTCTTGTCAGTATTGCGCAGGCCCGGCGTCAAAGGTCAACGATGCAGAGTAATGAGATGAACTCATTCAGAAGGTAGACGGATGGATCCCTCTCAGGTGATGACTGGGTTAGGATCAAGTCGATCACATCATAATCCTTCTGCCATGATAGATCGACCTCTTGCCCCAAGAGATAGACGGGATTATGCGTGTAATCACCGTGGCACTGGGGCCTGGTAGCCGGAGGAAGGCGCTCATCACGTCAAACAGCCCAACGATGCAAAGAGGAAACATGGGATGTGGGACAATCAATGGATGTAAAAGCAGCTATCAATAATTACAAAACAGCTGAGGGCTGTGATGTAAGCCTCAGAGTTGCGGAAATTCAGCAGAGTCGAGGGGGCCACCATGGAGCGAAGAAGAAGATAGGAAAGGGGTAGGGATTATGAATTCTAAACTTTGAACCTTTTTTTTCCCAGGCTCCTCGATTGTGTGCGGATGATCTTGTCCTTGAGCGAGTATGGACTTCAAGATCAACTTACATGCACCACCGATCCGCAGCAATCGCTGCGTAGAGATCGGCGGCTATGAACAGCCAAGTTAGGGCTGACCGGGCTGCATCAAGCAGGCTTTGTGACCACAAGAATATCTTCCAATCCTGGCGCTCTAATTCCGCAAACCCGAGTTGGACATGCATATTTCCAAAGCTCGGGGGCCGCACGTCTGCCTGATTTCTCTTGGACCAGTTGTCTACTGTGTTTGTCGATCATCCAGACCGGGTTGACTTCGCCTCCGCTTCGTGCACTTTTGTCCTTGGAAACTTCCCTGTTTCATTACACTCTGTTAACACGGGAAGCGATGCTTAGAAAAACACAGATGCACCCGTCCGTGTTCCCAAGAACAGCTGGGAGTATGTCCATACCTTATCGTCAACTGTTCATTGCGCCTATCTCTCTAGACAGACTCCTGGACAAGTCCTTGAGTGCATCGCGAGTGACTCGATAAGGCCGCAATCGACATGCCTTGCTCTTATCTTCCAACATTTTGCGTCTATGCTAGTTCGCTACCCTTCACCTCACCAGACACGCTGCCTTGGACCATTCCTTTCGGGACAGACTTCTGTTACCTGTACCCTCAAAAACCTCAATCTTAGTCATGTTCGAAAAGATGTTGACGTGATAATTCAAGAAGTCTAAGTCACCAGGTCTCGCATCATAGCGACTTTAGATCTGAGGAACCAGCCCTGGAAAGTGAAACATGGTGACCGGGCAGATACAATAGCTACATCCATTATGGCCCAACCAATCGGGGCGCTGGCCGGCGCGGCTACTAGTGTAGAACAGGCGATAACTCCAGGTTTGTTGTTGTTGAAGCTGCTGCTTTGTTGTGCAGTTGGCTATTAGCTTAGGCCTCTGGTCTGCCGTCGCCATTGGTCTCGTCTGCACTTGGTGAGGTTTTCAGCTGCAGTATGTAAGCAGTAGATTAGTGAATCATTGGGCGGCTTTGTTGGCATTAACGTTGGTCGCATTTCCTTTTTGGCAGGTGGCAACACCCAAGAGGGGGCAGTCATTCCAGTCATCCGTCGAGGCCACAATGTCCGTCGCTTGACCCTGCTCACTGGTGCCGTTGCTGACTGTGCTGGGAGACATTTTAAGACCCCGAGCTGTCCAAGGGTGGGACATGAAGCCCAGGGTGTTGGTCCACGAGTGAAGGCCGACAAGAGAGCTTGTCTCGACAATGAGTACCGCTTAAGTACGAAAAGGAAAATTTCCCACGCCCGTAACCGCACTCTAGCACATCGAACACACCAATAAGTGACTTGGCCGGCCCTTTCATAATCTGTTTTTAGAGACCATTGGCCGGCCTTCCATTGGCGTTGTGTCAGATTTGTGTCAGCTGGCCATAGCATCGAGTCAGGTTACGGAGCCCCAGTGTTACGAACCCATCAGTTGGGGTGCTGGCCTGCGTAAGTTGATAGTGCAGAACAGGGGATAATAACAATAGAGTTGCAGCCCCTGACCTGCTCGAAATACCCAGACAAAACTGTAAAGAGCACCATGTCCACACTGCGGTAAATATCTGATTGCTTCCAAACTGTCCCTCTTTACATGGTTATATAAGAAGTGATACTCGCTCTGTATTTCCTCACCTTGTAGATAATTTCCAGCACATCTACTCGCTCTCTACCATTAGCTGATACAAACTTTCTCTTTTATCTTTCATTCACCCTCACTAATATTCAAGTATTGTCGTTGACCGACGTTATTATCCCATTACAGAATGCAATTTTCCATCACTCTGTTCGCCCTCTTCGCAGGCCTTGCCGTTGCAGGCCCCACTGCCATCGAACCTCGCCAGAACACAGCGGTAAGCAAGCCATCTGACTACTCTTAGCGCTGTAACTAAAGAGATACAGTGTAACTTATGCCGGGAAGAATGCTTTTTCGGGAAAGGGAGCAACGATGTCTATGTGAAGTGTATCAATAGATGCAACACGGATCTGAAATGCACGCTCACGCCTTAAAAGCTTAAGACTCGCAAGATATGGCTGAGCAAGCTGTACTTGAGATGCTTCATGAGGGCTGGCATGTTTTGTGTTTGGGGCGCGAAATAGAACTGTCTTGGTTCCTTACCTCTTGTTATCTGAAGCATGAATGACATCGTCTTGCTTTTAGAAAAGTTCCTTCTCTTGGCGGGTAGAATATACTTGTGAGCTGTGAACCAAGATCTAACAGGCATATATCGCGACGTGCAAGAGGTATGCGCTGACATCTATCAAATAAAGTGCACGTCGACCTCAATAAGTCCATAATCGCCGTCCAAGTGTTTGAGTAGCTCCATACTGCTCGGGCGATATAACCAATCAATGTGATGGCGGAAAGACTGGGTTCGGCGTATGCAGGAGCGTCTCGCACTCACCGGTGTTCTCGTCTGCCTCTAGTTCCCTCTCTACAAAGACTTCGATATGCCGGGACCGCCTTGGGGTCTTTGCGGAGTATACTGGAACATTCTTGCGCAGGGTGGCGATGGTCTTATTCAGGAGCCGGTGATCGAGGACGCGGAAGACAAAAGTCTCGAGGGAGCTTTCCGGCAGGTGGATTATTTCAAGCCGTCGCGGTCTTACGAGAACGGAAAAGGAACGGACATGGTCAGCGTGTGGACTGAGCAGTTCTAGCTAGAGATTATCGTGGGTGGAATAATTTTGTTTATGAAAGCATTGTCATCGAGTAACAACATTAGACGGGCAGTAGTTTCATGCCAATGAGCGATTATGACCAGAATTCATGTTTCACTAGCATCGTAAATATTTTCTATCTTGAATAAAAGGTAACAGGCTTTCGATACCATCTTTGAAATATACCTCCGTGAGCGTCATGCATGCTGTTAACCTACAGCTACTCGCGCGAACATAGCTGGGCCAAGGCCTGCGGCGTATACTCAGCGCTTGATCCTCGGGAAACAAGTAATTACTGCGAAAGAGCCCCGAGCCAGCGACGTAATGGTTTCGCCCGTCCAGAGGTGCGCTCGCGTACTTCCATCGCGAGCTTCCAACCAAATGGCACCTCAAGGGCGTAGGCTGAGGCGGGGACTTGGCGTGCTCCAGCATGAAAATCTTGCAAATTTAAACGATTACAAGCCAAATGTTCTGTTACCTCGTGACATGCGGCCTGGCATATTCTTAGAGGGCGTCGGATGGCATTTCTCAGGGCGTTGAATGACACTTCCGAGTGGGGCCGGGCTAGGCGGGGGTCCATATTTTCGGCCGGTGTAAGCCGACGCGAGACTCGAAGTATGGGTCACATCACCTTCATGAACTCTCCTGTTCTGGGAACATTACTGGCAATGCCAAACGAAGACCTCAGCGAATTCCCATTTGTGATGGCGTGATTCCCGATGACATGCCGTTCCGCTCCATCCACCCATCATCCACCAACTTGCTAAAGATAGTTCCTCACACCATCCGGGAAAATCACCACGAACCGCACATCCTCCCGATTCATCTCCGGCCTCCGCCGCATGAACTTCACCAACGCAGCCATCACAGCCCCAGACGGCCCGCCTATGCCACGCGAAGCGAGGGAGAGCGTGGGTGTGTATGATGATTTGGTTCGGTTGAGTATTGGCGTTGAAGATGTGGAGGATCTGAAGGGGGATCTTGAGCTGGCTTTGGCTGAAGCTGTGAAGGATGAGTAGACTTCGTGAAAGAGGTTATTTCAAGATTGGAGAAATTAGAAATGGAAATGAAAATTATTTATTTACCAGCACGACTATTCCACTATGCTGTATTCCTGAATTGCTCCTCGGCTGCCAACAGTTCTGGGCACACAGGAGCCCCAAAGAACGGGTCGTTGATGTTGCAAACTTCAGCAGCTGTACGTATCTCTATTGAAGGCATATATCCCATCTGCCTGAATTCAGCCAGACACTCCGGGGTCTGTCACGACCAAGGAACAGCTACCCCATCCCCTGCGACGTCTTGGACCGGAGCACCGCAAAGGTCCAGCCAGATAGACGCAGAGCTCGATATAGCTGCATTCTGCATGTTATCGAATGTGAATGGCGTCGTGACTGCTGTGTTTAGGTCAGAAAATATGTCAAGAGATGACTCAACGGGCCATCCACAACCAGAATCCGGTTCTCTGGAGCCTGGCAATTTCACATCGCTCGCCAGACCGTAGCCCGCCTTGAATAGCCGCAGCCACTCCCCATTGTCGGCAGGAGTCTGGTTTCAGGGGTCATCATCCCCGTAAACGATCACCCGCGCTTCCCTCCGGATCGAGTCGTTCGTGACCGGCTTGTTATCCTCCATCGCGGCCTTGATGTAGTCGCCCAGTCTTGCCGTCAGGGACTCAAACTGCGATGGCACAGCATGGCCCCCGGCGTCCGCCGCAGGCGACTTAGAAGCCACTCTCAACGCGCTGAACGGCTCCATGTTGTTCGCCTCCGCCCCGATCAGGTAGGGCGGCATCGCATTCTGCACGAGCATCGCAACAGCCGGCTCCAGACCCCTACATCCTGTCCAATCCTTAATCAGCGCCCCGGCGCGGTAGTGCTCGACGAGGTGATCATTACGGTCCGCCCACAGCGCGAACATCTCGCCGCAAAAGCCGCACCGGGACTTCACCTTCGTGATCTTGATCTTCCACCCGCCCATCGACGGCAGCACGTCGTCCAAGCCATGCGCGAGGCGCAGGTGCTGCCGGAGGTGGTCCTTGCGGTAGAACGACCGCGCCGCGAGCGGTTTGGCCGCGCACTCGCGGTACTTGTGCCTCTCCAGGAGCTGCTCTGAGGGATCCGCCTCGTCGCAGAGGACGCAGCGCGCGACAGCCTCGGCGGGGTCGGAGTACCGCGGGCCGGCGGGGAGACATGTCCACTTCTCGAGGACGAGGTGTAGGGTGCCCTCGTGCCGCGGTCAGTCGTACCGCGACTTGAAGGTGTCGGTGCAGAAGGTGCACTGGTAGATGCGCTTTGCCCCGTCGGTGGTGGACGCGGCGAGCGGGTTGCGGTACTTTTGGTTCTTTCGCCGTCTGCGGCGACGGCCGTCTTGCGTCCGGATGTTGAAGAGCGAGTCGGAGGCGTATGAGCGTGCGGAGGAGTTGCTTGAGTTGCTTTGGTCGGAGGATCCGAGGGAGCTGATGGAGTCGGTGCTGAGTGCGGTCTGGCAGTGACTCCTGCTCGCTGGCTCAGTCAAGTCGATGGAAGAACTTAGGTCGGGAAGATTCTGTGATGCACCGATGGCTTCTGCGATGGCGTCCAACGAAACCGGCTCTTCCTCGGGCGGCGAGTTCCTCCAGCGGTCGAGGGGGTTCATGCCATCCCACCCTGGGTTCTGGACAGTCGCCGACTCTGTGCTCGGCAGCAGCTCCGGAAGCGATGATTCTGTAGGGACTGCCCTTTTCTTCACGCCTCCTCGACGGCGGGCATTGACAAACCAGTATGAGATCTGTCGGATGCTCAGCCCGGAAAGGCTTTTCAGTTCCTCCTTCTACTGGTCCGAGGGATACGGATATGCATGATGGGCGGCGAACCAATCCTGTAGGACCTTTGTTGAGCTTCGTGCGTGCCTGCTGGTGGCCCTCCTGATCTTTTCCGAGTCGGGGGTTTTGACTGGGACATTGACCGGGAGGGGAGGCTTCTGGATTCCATTGGACATCGAATTACAATGGTCGGGGTTCTGTGATCGTGCCGTGTGTGTATGTTATGGGCCGATCTGCACTGCTTGACTGGTGTCGCCGAGGGCCGAGTACGGCGATTGATGTAAGAACAATTCCCACCCACCTAGGTCGGATGAGGTTGACGCCCGCTCTAGACGTTGAGCTGTAGTTTGGGCCCCCAGTTCATACAGCCGCACGGCAACTTACCTTCGCCTTCACGATGAGCTTACCATACGTCTGGGTGTGTTCGAAAAGCACAGTCTAAGACAGGAAATTTTTTTTTTTTTCTGTTCGGTGGTGGTGTAAACACCAAACGTAGTAAACAACAGGAGGCTTTCCATATCAGCCGGCATGCCCGGAGGAGTGAAGAGTTTGGCCAACACGCCCCTCCCAGTGTCCCAACCCAGAGGAAGGAGCTCTGTCTGAGTAGTTTCAGCTAAGACAAGATTAGGCATATATGCTAGCCATCTTCCACGGCATTCAGCCTGTTCGATTAGAATTTCAAGTATATGTGGATATTTCAGACTTTGAGCCGAGAAAGAGACTAGGATAGCGAGACCAGAGGTGGCGAAATAGCTCCGAACAAGTTACAACGCAGGCCCCGACTTAGGCGAGGATATTCGCTTGACAAAACGACAACAGGGGCACTGTTGCAGTATTGAGACTAACAGGGTGCAGGAAGTAGATTCTATGGCAAAGCCAACCTACCAGAGTGTACTCATATAAAACGTAATGTATCTAGGACGAGACAGTTCAGCAAGGGTAATTGCAGACATATTCATCCTAGATTAAGTTTATAGAGATACTGAAGATAAAGCATGATACAAAAAAAAAAAAAAACTAAGGGAGGAGATGTTTGATTGATAGCACCTATCTTATGTCCAAACCGACCTCTTCAAAAGTCCCAGCTCATTGTTCACATCTAATGCAGAAGCGACCAGGCATCATCATCGACACCATCTATGCAATGATTATCTATTCTTCTTATATAGAGAGCTTCCTATACTTCTACATGCTTCCTTTGAAAACATCACATAGATACCTCACATGAAGAAGATAATCAGCTGTTCCTTCCTTCTAAAATGTGGTGACAGTGACGGACTAGTGTGCGACATGAACTCTGGGAACGGGGCTCTGCTGATCTCACCATCTTGAATTTAACTCCGGATTCTGGGCTGAAGGAAAAAGCAGGTATGACAGCCAGTGGAAGGCCAACCTATGAAACACGAAGAGGGCTTATCTGGAACACACACATCACAGCGAACCAATGATCCCATCATGTTTGTTAAATCAGGCGACCGCCGCCGCCCTCGGTTCACATTGCCTTATCAGAGCGCCAGAGATATCCTGTTGTGCGCGCTCCAAAAAATTGAATACCCCTACTGGGCAGGGCTCGTGTACAAGTTGTACCTAGATCCTTCCTGTAATCGATCAAGAGGACCCTCGTCCGCGGCCGTTTCCCCTCTCGCTCGGCGCCGCTCTGCCCTACGGAATCGCCCGGCCGTCGACCGATCCTCACTCGCCCCTCTCTGTTGGTCTCGAATGCACCAAACCCCACTGTCTACCCCACAGACGCCGTCTGGGCTCTGGGAATGCAGCCATGCACCTCTTCATGCTGTTCTAGACCCTCTTTCAAACACCGCGTATTTTTTGCCCATATCGAAACACCCGAAATCTTAATGCTGACCAAAATATATCTCCTCGCAATGAAAGACTGTACTGAAACGCCGTTGATAACGCGCTGTGGTTGTCGCAAAAGCACCCGAAACCCTTTCTTCCGTCTGACCATGCTGTGTCGCTAAACCAATCCTCCGCTGTATGATTTGTATCTCCATCATTTTCCGTCTAGATTGCCCAACTGCCTCGTCTCTCACGCACACCCCAAGCGAGAGGATCAAGGCTGTCTAAGTCAGGATGTTGTCGTGCCCACTCAAAGATGTACGCCTTAAGCGCCTTCCATCGGGGGCACCTCTTCTCCTCTGCCATCTCGGCCTCAGCTGGCTCCATCAAGTGGCCGGACGCCATCTGCTTGGCATCTTCCATCTCCAACTCATCAATGCTCATGTGGGAAATTTTGGCAAGTTCCTCGTCGAAAGACCGGGCCATGGCTGGATATCCAAGAGACAGGTAGTTGTAAACCTGCGTAATGAAAGTATCGTCAAACTCGGAGGCGATTTTCTCTTCGAGGGCCTTCTCGCGCTTCAGACGTTCTTCCAAGCCATGAAGCATGTGAAGACCCTTAAACTCACCCGACCGAACGCGGTGTTCGGCGGTGCTTGGGGTGAGAGTGGCGGATGCATAGTGGGAACCGGGCTCGTCAGTGAGAGAGCTCTTGCCAAAAGCTGCAGCGAATGGATCCCCGGGAGTGGAGGGAGGCAGCGGTGTATGCAGCATTCTGGGTCCCTGAAGAGATGCAGGCACTATGGCCTGATCGCTCTCGCTCTTTCGGAAGCAGTAGCCCCTCCACAATCCGGCTTCTCCCGTGGTATCCCTGTTTCTTTCTTCGGCGGTAGGGAGCTCTGAGAATGGGTGATCCGGCTCGAGCTTCGTTTGCTTCGGTGAGGGGCACTTGCGGAAGACGATGTCCTTGCCCAACATTGGCGGCGACGCAGCCTTGCGCATCCTCCTAAATTCGCTAGTTTCGGCGGGCAACCCAAAGTTTCCAAAGGGTCTGCCGAATCCGCCACCGCCAGCGTTGCGGAAACCAGTCTCGGGGACGACCTGGGCAGGTTTGGCAATGGGCACAGCAGCAGGTTGGGTGGCCGGAGTGGAAGGGACATATGGCATTCCAGTCTCGCCAATGGGCTTGGTCACTGGTGCAGGCGGGGGAAGCGCTGGTTGCGCCGTATCTTTGGCTGAGACAGGATCGGAGGTTATCAGCGGCATCAACACCTCGCCAATTGGACCCTTGGAGCCAGCATCGGCGGTCTGATTCCTGGTGTTGGTCAACCATAGAGGATCAGGGGGGCTGTCGAGCTCCATCCTGTCAATGGCCGAATCATCCTCATCCTCCTCGTCAAAGACGGGGACATGCTCGCCCCTCTCCACTGCCAGCTTCTCTGCATGCTCCTGCATATGCTTATGCCAGTAGCCCAAGTCTGAAGATTTCCGCCGGGGTGCATTGGCGTGACGGGCACGGGTTTTGGAGGCAGTCCCCGTTGGCTGGGGTGAGATGCTCTCGGGAGTGCTGTCGTCCCCGGAGCTCTCTCTGAAGTAGAAGTGGGCAGCGCCACCCTCACGAGGGCGACTGTTGGGGAAAGCAGCGAGAGCGGCCTCCTGCATCTGTCTCTCGGCCTCCATGGCGGCCCACTCCAACATGTAGGTGCCGGCATTCTCGTCTTCTGACTCTCGCCTTGCGCCCTTGGGCTGTCGCTGAATAGTCTGAGAGGCGGGAGAAGATGTGCCGTCGGCGATCTTCTTTCGTGACTTGGTCCGCTGGAGGTAGATGTGGTTCGTGTAGGGAGTGATGTCGGTCTTGTCGGTCGGTCGAGTGGCAGGGCCGGTGTCTCCCACCCTTCGGGCTCGTCTCGAGGTCTCGATCAGCTGGGGAGCGAAGCGGCGCTTCGGCTTCTGGTGGTCGTCATGGTGGTGGGGCGGGGGCTGGCGAAGCTGGTGCTCGAATGGATTTGGAGACGGAGTTCGCGGGGTGTGTTCGGGAGTAGGTTCTGGTGCTGGACCGGGCTGATGTTGTTGTTGTTGCTGCTGTCCCTGCTGCTGCTGGGAGCTCTTTCGAACGGACTCGAACGTGGTTTCGATAGGGACGGGAGCGAACCGCCTCCGCGGCTCGGTGGACTGAGCCATGGCGGAGGACGGCGAAAGGTATGGTGTTGTAGTGGCGGTTGTTCGTTGCGGGCGGAGGTGGGATCCGAACGAAAACGAAGGGATCAGGAACGGGTGGGAGGGTTGAAGTCAGACGGACGGCGCTGAGTTTGCAGGGCTGGAGAACAGGACCCTTTGTAGTGCAAGGAGGGGCAGTGATGGGACGAAGATGACGCTCGTCCTTCCGGCGGGAGTTTATGTGGTGTGTATGTGCGTGTTGGGGTGGTCGTGTGAGAGAGGTTGGTCCGTGGTTGGGGGCTGTTGGTGCCGGCGATGCTGTCGCTGCCCGTGCAGACGCGCAGTTGGAGAGAAGAAGAAGTAAGGTAGGGAAAGGCAAGGCGGAGGACGGATCGTGAGTATTTGTCGAAGAGTCAGACAGACGAGGTAGGGTAGGTACTTGTTGCGACTATGGAGCAGCTTCAGCAGAGAAAGTCGAGGCGCGGAAAGAATGGAATGGGTGCTAGTAAGGGGTGAGCGGTCACAAGGCGCCTGGAAGCAGCAAGCGATTGACCAAAGTAATGCAGTGAGTAACAGCAACTGGAGCAGCAGCAGCAGCAGCAGCGAGAACGGGAGCGGCAAGTACAGGTGCAGGGAAGAGGGGGCGATGGGAGTGTGCAGTCGTAATAATAACACAGTGGGCGCATTGTCCGCGGTACGTATCCGAGTACTTGGGTTCTCTCTCTTTCTTAATAAATCAGTAAAAGTAGAGCTACCAAGGCCAGGGCTACCTTATGTGGCACTGTTGGCGCCCGGGGTTAAGAGCGCCATGTACGGATACGTTCCAGGCCAGGTCCTTTTTAATTTTTTTTTTTTTTTCCCGCAGTCTTCCAGAACAACACACACACCGGTGACCGCACTTCAGACTGAGATGGAAATCCAAGGGCACGCAGCACAGCGGACATGCGAGGGTGTAGTGGGGTTCGCCCGGGCTGGCCAAGGTACGCGGCTTGTCTAGGAAGGGTAGGTACGGGAGAAGGTACTTTTCCCAGCAGCAAGAGAGCGAGTGGGATCCAATGAGTGCATGGCCCAGGTATCCCGACGGTGTGCCTCTTCATAAACACTGTGCCGAAGGAGGGTGGCCGCGGGGCAGGAACGCTGCAGTGGAATGGATGATGCCATTGGGGTCCCATTGGATGAGGAAGGAGTCCCCCCAAGATGCACCTGTCCGCCTTCCCATTGTTACTCGACATGAGCGTTATCATCCAGTCATTTTGTCTCAGAGACAGCCTGCGACAAGTCCGGGTCGAAGCGATGAAAAAAAAAAAAAAAAAGAATTACTCTGATAATTACTCTGAACAAACAAACATGCAGCGCGGCCAGACCTCTTCGTCACCTCAACCGGTGCCCCGATGTCGCACAACACCCGCCGCCCCGCCCTCTCCTCTCCTCTCCGCCTCTGTCAGTCAGTGTCAATCTCTCGGCTGTCTCTGTCAGAAGAAGGACCAACCGAGCACCGAGCAGCTGCCCCCAAAACACAGTCGCATTTTCAGAGGGTCACACCTTGCAGGTACATTGCCGCTCCCGCTCCCACAAACTCCGATTGACCAATTCCACGTCCATGATCTCCCAATTCCCACTCCAAACTCCTCCACCGCTTGTACCTCGACCGTCTCGGCGGCTCAACCAGGACGACGCCGACACGGCCCTTCTTCGTCTCGTCTCCTCCTCCTCCTTCTCTCTGTCTCTCTCCAGACGCTCCAGTCTATCTCCAGTCAACCCAGCTAACCCATTCACTTTCTCCAGTCCCTCCGTTCCAGTTTTGCAACCCAAATCCAGTCTTTGTTTCATTCGAGCCCGCCTTTTCTCGTACTATTCTGAGCCTCCCGGGGACAAGCTGGTACTCCAAAAATACCACCGTTGCAGCCGTGGGTACCGGAACCCTTCCCACAGGTCAGATGCTCATCGCGGATATGAGCAGGGCAGGGCCAGGGCACTGCGCAGACCAAAACCAGAAGAGCTCCTCCTCTTCCTCCTTTTCCTCCTCAAGATGCCAGGGCCAAGGGCAGCCCAACTACGGAGCATGTCAAATTGCACATGGCCTTTTGGCTCCAGCTTCACTGCTTCGACGCTGCCCAAAATGCCAATAATCTCGCCCACCCCGTTGAACCCATGTGCCTTCTTTCCGATGCCACAATCTGCCATTTGACATCATCGCCTCAACCGACTTTCTTGGTCCCGCTCAAGGGTGCAACACCCAGGGCCAGATGCCCCGACACGGAACCAGACCTCAGCGATCATGCATCCTACCCTTGCCTGGGCCCGGCTGGTACCTCCGCCGTACCCTCCGTACCTGACTGCACTACCCGCCCTCGCATAGTGTACCGTACGGATACACGTTCCAGGCAAGCCGACCCGTGTTGGCGCTGCGCTCTTAGTGTCCAGCACACCAGACGAGACCGGCACCAGACCACTCCAGCCGACGTCCATGAGGAATGCTTGGCCTGCGTTGAGAAAGAAAGAGAACACCACCGACGACAGCAGACGTTGCTAAGTAGCGCCTGCCGTCGCCTCTGTCTCACAGCCTCGACCTCAACGGACTGGAGCTTCAATCTCGACCACCGCTACTGCTCACGTTATGCATGGAGATGGAGAGAAGAGGAGCCTCTAGAGACAACAACCTGCCAGCACCTGACGGAAATGGCGTCTGTTCGCCCCGGAAGCGTCTCCATATCATGCCGGCCGCACCACGTCCCTCCCCAGCGGTGCCTTCGACCACCCTGCACTCCGCTAATGCCTCTGCCACCCGAACTCTGCTGGCCAACCTTCCACCCCAACCGATGGATTCGAGAGCTCTGTCACAAGGCATATCAGCAGAGGGCCAGAGGCCAGCTGCCTCTTCGACTTTGCCTGATTCTCTTCACCGATTGCCCACCCCTGCCCCGACGCTAAAGTCCCCGGACTGCCAACTGACATGCTGCCCGGATTCCCGCCATGGCCGCCAAAACTTCCTTTCCAGGCACCCAGGCCAGAAGGCCGCTTGTCCGTCCCCAGATTGCTGGACTCTTCGGGAATGTTGCTTCCCCAGGAATCAGCATTCTTGGGTCGTAATTTCTGTCGAATTTCAGGAAACCGTATCGCTAAGATGAGCAGCGAGGCTTCGGTGTGGCTGTGCTGGTACTTACGAGTCAAGCCCCGAAATTATTTTACGAGCCCCCGGCCGACAAAACTTGAATTGACCTCTAACAGCACTTCCAACTTCCAAGGCCAACAACGCAGCAAACCCGGGCCAGCTTGCGTTCGTTCTTGCCTTGGACACTTCCGTCCGGGGCAGTCTCCCGGAGTGCTTCGCTCGTTCATGCGCCGCGCTATCTGACGCTACTTGACACCTCAACTGACGCCATGTTTTCTTGGGCATTGCAAAGATCGGATGACTGCCGCTTTGGGATCAGTCAGTTGAACCAACTGGGAAGTGCGTCGAAACCGTTCATTGACTGGACGGGTGGCCCCAAATCCCCAGCCTTGCCAACACATCAAGCAAAGACGAGAAACATTCCACATTCCACAGAAGCAAGACCACTCCGTCGCTTGAGAAGTTGACCGTGGGAGCCGGGCAACCGCGATATCCCCCGCGTCACATCACGTTCCTGCTGTCCGTTTCCCGCACGGCGCACGGGGGTCATCCAGTCATCTCCCTTGCTCGGTCGGCACGGTATTGATACGCCACACCAGGATCAATCACCAAAAAGTGCGCCATTGTCAGATCCCAAATCAAGCTCACCGACGATCACCGACCCCCGCCGAACCCCCACATCACTGACGCCCTTTACTTCCGCGTCTTATCATTCAAGTACGGCACGCCACGCTTTGCCCAAAGCTTGACGGCCGTCGAAAGACATGTCCCTTACTTCTATAGCGAGTTTACTTTAGAGAGAAGTGAGACTTCCAGACGGCGCTTCAGCTCAGCGATACCGGCATCAAACCACCGCTCTGTGCCGCCCTAAAACACGTTTGATTAAACATGACTCCGACATTACCAAACAACGCATTCAAGCTCCAGCTGCCTCTGCATTTGCCCCGTCGCCCCGTCGTTCTGCAGGAAACCATGAGCCGGGGAACTGTTTAAGCTTCGAACTCACTTCCAGCTTAACTTAGCCAAGCAGCAAACCCCGCCCAGCTTGGTCGGTGAGACTTCACGACAACCTCACCGTCTCCAGCATCTGTCAGCTCCCTTGGTATTTGCGTCCGAGCACCCACGACAGCACAACCGCACACGTGCCCAGTTTCTGCTTTTTCCTACCACGCGCGCTCCCTGCGATGCTACCCCTCGTCTGCAAGCCACCTGCAGCGCGAGCAGTTCTCGTGATAATCAGTAACTACGGGCCATTATCATTGGTCGGTGATTGATTGACCTGCGGCCGCTAAACCGCCCTAGATGCATCTGACACACACCGCTCAGCAGGACTTTTTGTTGAGACCACTTAGAACTGGTTTTCACCGGGCGGGGTGGTGCTGCCAGCCGTCTCGGTGCCTGTCTCGCCCTCAAATCACTTGCCGGGAACTGCTCGCACCGTCCGGGGCCAACCGTCCCTGCCTGGGCCCGAAAGCCCTGAAATAGTGCCGCAAGAAATTAGCGGGATGCCCTGCCGGGCACACCCGCAGCCGGCCGGCGAAGCAGGGATGAGCGAGCCTTCCCCGCGTTTCTAGCTCCACTTTCGTCCGCTCCTCGCCGGGCTCAGTCGGCTTCAATCGTTTATCCGGCGGACCCCTCGCCCGTCGCTTGACATATTCGCAGGGTGGCACTGTTGATCTTGGCCCCAGATCTGATTGCTGATGAACGAAACTCTTGTCTTGGAGATCCTTTCTAAAGACAACCAAACGCGGTGGCAATCGCGGACACTGTACCGCTGATCTCGTATTTGAAACCACTCGCCCCAGGACCCTTTGACCATCTCTCAAAACAAAGAGATCTACTATCTGTTGTCCACAGGCGAGGCACACGTAGGTGGCGTTGAAAAGTTCAGACGGCACGAAGATCCTGATGTCGCATCCGAAAAGCCGACTTCATCCTCGCGTTGGCGTCATCGAGAGTCGACTGGATGATGTCCGCGGAGTTTGCAAGGGATACCTTTGAAGGTCGTGATACCATTCTCGACTTGTCTCAAGCTCGATGGTGAACATCGGTTCCATCTTCGTTGCTGCCAACAGCAGATTCGTTTGCTGTTGATTGATGGCAGACATTGACGTTTACTGAGTGGGCAGTGGTCTTTGTGGCGAGGCCGATGAACACAACAACACAAAATAACAGAACTCAACAAATGCCTGCAGGAAGTCTCTCAAAACTAGCCTGTGGGATGTCAAAAATATGTCTCTTTGATATGGTGACAAGCATCGCGACCATCATTGCGACATTCACGCGGTGCCACGTCTAGTGGACTCTGGAAATCCAGCGAAGTTTGGGTTGTCGATTATGTCTAAAAAGGCTTGTCTACCCGGTTACAGCATACAAGTGGGCTTCAGAAGTACATCTGGTTTGACCATCTTGCTGTTGTGAGACCGTAACCTGACGATTTCGCCATCTTCAACACGACTTCTTCATACCATTATGAGAGGGCCAACCTTCCGCTCTTGCCAGGGGCCTAAGCCGGACGTCAATGGAGGACGACTCTTGAATGCCACCGTCAGTGCCATGGAAATGGATATTCATGAAGAGGGGTCGTTACACATTGTCGCACAGAAGCGTTGACAGCTCATCAGGTTACATGTCTGGCGGTACAACTCAACCTTGTGTCCAACCTGGCTCCTCAGTGCGTTGTCTCCTTCGAGGCAACGTTGACAGCAGCGCGGGCTTTTCCCGCCACGGCGTGCTACGAGGCACGACTGTGGATGAGATGTCGTGCCTCGCACCCCCTTTTGACCGGACATAGGCTGAGCAAGATGACGGGGACACAAACTCGAGATGAATACGGCCTGTTCCACGGGGGATAGGAAACCCCTTTGTTGAGCATGGAACAGCTGGTTTTGCGTCCTTCTGAGAGTTGACGGCAACATTTTCGTCACTGTGGCATTCAACTTCAACCTATCCCTCCTGGCATGGCCCCGGGGTTGAGCAAGGAGACGAGCAAATACCACAGATGTTTGTGAAGCCAGCCTCATCAACTGACGAGACCTGGGGCATATACTTGATCTCATGCAGCTTGCATGTTGTTGAATGGAAGTTGATGTTCTGAGCCAGCATCGGCTGCTACCAAACCAGGGCGCATTCGGACAATATGTTGATTGTCACCATACGAGGCTACCACCCGAGGTTTCACTGGACAGGGCTGCGGACGACACGGATTGCAACAGCAGCATTCCCTAAAGATAAGCATCCTGGCGAACATCGTCTATTGACTCTCGGGATATGAGGTAAGCTTTAACGCAGCTTCAAGAAATTGGCGACCTTTGGGGCCTCAATATGCAGCGGATAAGCTTGCAAAAGCAAGCTATTCTCGAGTCGCACAAAGAGAAAGACGCCCGCCGCGCGCCTTGCAGTATCTTATCTACAATGTCACCCTCATTTGAGACAGCATGAGCAAGAACGCCATGCGGCACCGTTGGAAATTGCACGCCTGCAGCTATCGGCACGCTCGACAATGCGCCGACACATGCATGTGAGATGCAAAAAAAGGAAATTCTACGAATCTTTTTCTCGGCGGCTGCTTATCGCCACACAACGCGTCAAGCCTCATCTCGGAAAGACATGAAGTGGATTTCCCCCGCGCTGCCGCACTGGCGCGTGGTGAGAGATTATCAATTGTGACCAGACGGCGTACGGGAAATGAAGCTCGCCGCTCACGTCGTGCAGCGAAAAACGTTATCAACGCCGAGATGAGACACTGGCCAAGGGTCCCTTCTGGATCGCTTTTGTTTTTGCCAGCGCGCGGGATGAGTGTGATATTGGCTGGAGCAACGCAACCACAGTGTCATCACAGAGCCCACACCGGGGTCTGGGTTTGGTGTGGCTGATTTCCCGTGCGATCCTGCAGGTGTTCACCCAGGTTCGTCTCCAGCTTGGGTCCAGCCCCCAACCCCAAGCGAGGAGCCGTGAATCTCGTCGCTTATCTCTGGGTGGCTTGTTCGAGGCTGGATTATCTGCGAGCACGGGCTTTTGCGCGACGTGGCTGTCGGTGTGTATTTACTGGTCCTACAGCCTGCCTTCCGCCGTTGACGGCCACGCGATAAAACCGGTGGCAGAAGTCTACGGGAAAAGACTGGAGGCGAGATGAACGCATTCCTGCGGTTAGGCTTGCACTTCGCGGTTCCGGTTGGCGAGTCAGTTTTCCCGAATGACATGAACACATGGGGAATGGGGAATTTAACTCAAAAAGCTTGAACAGGAAGATGTCATCAACTTTAAAATCGCAGCCACGGCGGGCTGGTTGCTGGGTTCGACACGACTCGGATCCGAGAGATTTGCGATCCACTCGTGCCCGGGATCAAGACAGCAGCACTTCCCAAGTGGTTTGGATCTTCTAAAGGATGAAGCTTGCGCATAGGGAAAGAAGGATCAGCAGTCACCAAGAGAGGCGCCGAGGGCACAGACTGCGACTAGACGCGGCCCTTTTTTGCACAGAATGCCAGCGGTGTAGAATGTGATGATGGCCAAGGTAGCTATCACTGGCGACAATACGGCGAGGTTGGCGATAGAGCGCTTGTCCCGGCCTGCTAGCCCCGGAGCACGTCCGACGAGAATACATCCGGCGGCGGCGCATGTCGTCATTTTGCGTCTGTTTGGGGTTTGCTTCAAAACGCGCTGGCCTGATTAGGAAGACGCGAGAGGTTTAGCGAAGGGCTCATGGAGATTTGTGGTTTGACAGGAGGTGCCAATGCTTGAGGAGCGTGCCGTTGCCGAAGACACATGGCTAATAAGTAACAACGCCGCTTGGCTGCTGGCGAATCGAGATGTTGGTAATTGGGACCGGCAGGGATATCTGGTCGTGATTGGAGCAGCAGAAAAGGGCCGCCGGCGGCTTTTCGGTTAGAGCCAATGGGTCTCCTGAAGACCGGTCTGGAATCCGCGTTGGGGAAGATGGGGTTTGCTCAAAAACTTGTTTTTCTGAGATGATGGTTTCTTGGGAGGGTCGGTTGGAGGGGGGCATCGTAAAGTGCCGTGTGCTCCGAACGAAGACGGCCCGGGGAGGGAGTGAGTTCACCGCGCTGAATGGTGCGCCACTGTTCTGTGGCTCTTCATCTGCTTCTTGGGCGCTTATTGGGTTGTGTTTCTTGGGGGCTGCGGCGTCGTCGTGGAGAGGGGAGGCGCAGAAGCCACGCGGCGGTACGGCTGCGACGTCGTGTTGGCTGGCGCCAGCGAGGGTGGTTCGGGCCAGGCGGCGGTGTTGGCTTTTTTTGCTTGCCATTTTGTTTTGCTGGTGTTTACTCTGGGCACTGACTGACGATCCGCATCGAGATTCATCGTCACCTGGAATTACTCAAAGGGCTCTTCTTCACGGGAAACCCGGCGCAGCGGTGTGAGGTGAGAAAGCTCTCGGGATATTTTTCACCTCTCGGTGGAGGCACGAGGGCCGAGCGAGCGCGAGACGATTCAAGCTTAAGGTAATTGGGGAGGGAGGGTTTCCCTTTGCGCGCCCCGGTTTAAGCGGTGGGGATTTTGATGACCGGAACACCGAGTTTCGCGGAGGTTACTGCGTTATGACGATGGTTTGGGGGTTCTATTGGAACTTTTCCATCCACTTTCATGTTGGATAGCGGTTTTTATTTTCTTCTTCGTTCGGGTCGAGATGTGGGTTTTGATGCACATTGGATGGGACGGACGGGCACTAACGATGTAGCTACTAACTAGACGATTAGGAATTTTGGGGAACTGGATATCCGGACGGGATTGGCGTCGTCACTTTTGTCGGCATCTTCAGCTATAGACTACAACATATAGACAGGCGGCGCTAGGATGGGCAAGAAGAGCCGGGCCTTGGTGTGTCGCGTGAAGCTCGGGCGAGATGGAGGAGCCGGGTTCTGCGGAGAAAGGTGAGACGGGGAGTTTTCTGGTCCAGAGACGCCGCATGGTTGGACGACACTGATGGCTGATGATGATGATAGATCCAGTGTGTGTGTGAGAGAGATATGGAGATGGAGGATGAGTGAGACACGGCGCTGACGGCCCCACGGCCACATGTCTCTTGTGTGTGGGGAGTAGTGCCCTTTCTTTCTTGTGCCGTTGCCGGCTGCGTTCTTCTCTGCTCGAAAGCTTTTGTTCCGGTGTAAGCCAAGGCCCGCCGAGATGGGGATGGACTGCGCGGACGAACCGACTTGGCTTTGGGGGATGGCGTGTGAGTGGTTGCATGCGTTTGGGTCTGTTGGCGACCGAGTCTTGGAGTGAGCCGGTTCGAGCGTGAGATGGAGGGTGGTCGGTGAGAGCCAGCGCAGTGGACTTGCACTTGCACTTGGTGGAGGCGGGCTGGAGGCGGGAGGGCTAGAATGAATCTTGGGAGCGTCACCGTGGGTTTGGGTTTGTGTAAGGTAAGGAATGGAGTTGGCGTCTGGGGTCCAATGCGGTTCTGACGGGTAAATGGGCGGGCGGCGTGGCTCCTGGCTTGCGTTTTGGTGTCTGTCGCTCTGACTGGAGTGTGAGTTGGGATGGCGTCTCTCTCTCTTTAGTGGTGGTGGTGGGCTGGGGTAGCGCAGGATTTGCGGGAGCTCGGTCTTGTGATCTCGGGGGGGATTTCTGACAAGACTAAGGCCGACAACGAGGATGGGTGTTGTCTAATCGTGATATTAGTCGCAACCTTTTTCCTTCTGCTAGCTACTGCGCAAGACGACGAAGCCAATCTCTTCAACATCCCCGCGATACCTAACGTGAGAAACAGCATCTCCCGTGTGTCTCTCTCATTTGAATAGCCTTTCTACCTGACTCTTACAACTCCGTTCAATCTCCGCCCGACCACGCGACACCACCACGGAGGCAGACCCGGAGCACGGCAACGGGGCCAAACGGAAAACGTCACTGTCGCATACGATACGGATCCTCCTTTGGCCTTTTTTTTTCTTTTCTCATTGCTTTGCCGTTCCCGTTCTGCTACAAACCCCTGACTTAATTTCTGGGCCCCGGACGACCTACATCATCCTTACGGTGCCTTACGGGGCCGCAGTCACACTCTGAACCCAGTTTTTCGGACGCTGTGTTTTCTTTTTTGGCGATTTTTTTTTTTACCCCTGCGGCAGGACGCCGAGCAAACAAGCCGGCCCCTGACGACAACGGGACAGACGCTGAGTGTTTTCCTGAAGAGAGTTTGTGTGTCTTTTCTTTTTTTCTGCGGTGGTGGCTTTTGATGGGAGATTGTGTGTTGATGTTGGATACCAAAACATCCTCTGCTACCCATCTTGTCGAGATATTTGCTGCTGCTGCTCGTGAGGAACCGGGACCCGAGGAGATGGAGGCTGCGGCGAGAGAATTGTAGACCCGTCCACAGTAGCTTATTAGACGATACCTAGAGAAAGTGGAGGGGGGACTGACTGATCACGATCCGAGGTTTCCTTGCGCCGAAGGAGGCAACTGACGGAGCACTGAGGGCCATTTGTTGTTATTACTCGACGGCATCCTCCTCTTGGGATCGGTCCACATCATCCCAGGAACTGCGGTCTGCCACACCCCCCGACGCCGACATCATCTCCAGACGACACACACGCGCACACGCACACGTTTCCCGGGTGCGCCCCATCGTCTATCTGCCTCCCCCCCCACGACGAACGGTCCAGGGGACAGGCTTGTTGCCGCGCACCTGTCAACGTCTCGAGTTTCGTTTTAGTTTGGCTGGCCTTCATCTATCTGGCATTTGCTGCCATCTTTTCCCCTTTCATCGTTCCCTCCTCGACATTTGGGAAAAGGCCCATTCTGCCTTTCTGACTCCTTTCCTCCATCCCATTCCATCCTCCATCTCATCCACCTCGATCTCTCTCTCCACAAAGTCAGGCCGGGTGCGCTTACATACTAGTCGGCCGCTACTCGCCCGCGCAAAAAGAAGGAGGAACAAGGAACAAGGAACGGCACGGACGAAGACACACACGACCGGATCCACCGCCGACTTGACTGACCGACGGACGACCCAAAAGGGACTCGTATTTGAAAGGAAAGCTGGCCCGCACCACCCACGCCGTCTCCGGCGTCTATCGAGTCTAGCTCTTGCGGCAGTGAGAAGCGTCTGGGCTTGTTTACTCTTGACGGCCTCTTTGTTGCTTCGAGTGCGCCCAGTGGAGTGGCAGTTATATCGACACGTTTTCTGACGCAGCAGCAGCAACCGGGCTTTCTGTCTATCAGTGCGTATCTCTCTCTATCTCTCTATTTCCCTATTCTGTGTTTTGCGTGTCAGGTCCCTTGTCTTTTCGGGAGTGGTGGTGGTGGTGGCTTGTCTATCTCCTTTGATCGAGGTGGTAGTGACATTACATCCGTATATGCCCCCATGCTCCCTTCTTTTCCTTTTCGTTTCCTACCCCGGCGGGATCGTCCCAAGTTTAGCCGTTCTCTGTATCTTGTGTTGCGACCTTGCGAGGAGCTTATCTCTGGCGGCGGGACAGAGCACACGCCCACCTGGTCAGTGCCGGTGGGCTTGTAGGTTGCGAGTAAGAGCAGACGACGTGGTGTCTGTTGATTCCACGTCCAGCCGTCTCTCTGCTCTGGCTGGGGGTCTGCAGATGGTCCACGATCTGCATCCGACCTGAGCTGGCGCCGCAGTGTAGGTGGTGTTCGAAGCTGGGCCAGGCCTTGTTGGACGGCGTCTGCTCAACCCGCATGCGCTATCTCCATTCATCTACAACCAACCTTGTCCCTCATCACCCGCTGTCCAGCTCACCTAATTATCTGCACACCCATCCACCCACCCACCGCGCTACCACACACCCCCGTTTAGTTGTGCTTTTTCTTGCTTTCGGATATATCACGACTCGACCTCCAATCTCTCCCCCCTCTGACACTTCCCTCACGGAGGCGCAGGCGTTGCATATAGCGCTTTTCGACTGAGCATTTGTTTCGTGGTTTACTTTTGTGTCGCTCCTTCGTCTGTTGTTCGGAGGAAAGCATTGTCGAAACGCAACACTCACACCCCCGCCTGAGGTACAGCTTACACGCCGCGCGGATGCTACCACGAGGCCCTCGCCGGCAATCCTACCTGTTTCGCGGCCTACGTCACAGCTCCCGACCCTGCAGCTGAAGAACAGCGGCGCACCGACCGACCGACAGCGCCAAGGGGACAGAAGGGGAAAAAAAGAAGAAGAAGACAAGAGGTCCACCGCCTATTTCGGACACGAGGGGAATCAAAGCAGATGCGAATTGCCAAACGGGCGGACGGGACGACAGCAGCAACGGAAGAAAAAAAAAAAAAAAAACAGGAGCAAACGCAATACGAGAATAGCAAACCCAGTTCTTGTCAGCGCACCGAGTACCACGGCAACAACACCACCACCAATACGACGAACAAGGTGTGAAGCTCGAGCACATCCACGCAGGGACCGCAAGTCGGAAACGCCGTCTGAACTTGCACCCATCGCCAGAGTCGCAAACCCGCAGAACGCACGCAAACCACCCAAAAACTAAATCGTCCTTCTCGAACCCTGGCAGCAACAATCCGAACGGCTGCCACCACCACGCACGCCCCCCAGGCCGCTTGATTGCACCGACCGTACGGTCCCTCGAGGGGCGCTTGTGCGACACAAAGGCAAACCCGCCCACCAACCCCCAGCTCGAGGGAAGGGAAACACAATTTTCAGATGGCGACTTACACGTCGGTCCGCAGGTCCTCGACCTCCTCCGCAGGATCGGACACGGCCGCCGCAGGATCAGGAGTGGCAGCTGCCAGCAGAGATGACACAAACACAAAAGAGACGACGGGGGCATCCTCGTTCGCGGCCATGTCCGTGTCGGCGTCGTCGTCGTCGCGGCCGAGTATATCTCCCGTCACCGCGACCCCGAGCCCCCTCAACTTTCTGTCGCTCGCCGAGACGAGTTTTACGCCTTTGTCGATGGACAGCGACCTGTTTCCCGACCGAGATTTCAGCGGCAGCATCGACAATACAACGAATTGGAAGAGCGATAGTCCGAGTCCAGATAAGCAGCATCGGTCGACAACATTACAGCCCACTTCTGGAAAGGGGGCGCCGTCCAACGCGACGACCACAGATTCAGGTATGAGTTTGAGCGACGACGGGGCGGAATCGACCATGCGAGCACCACATGCGCCTGCGTCAGCATCGTCAGCAGCGGATGCTGTTGCGGCGCTGGCAATGTCGCCAGAGAAGGAAGAACATGTCTCGGGTGCACGCGAGCTGGATGTAACGATGCAAAGTCCCCGCCAACCCGGCCAGGGACAGCGCCAGGAACAGGAACAGGAAATCGCCAGGAATGCAGAGGGCGAGGGAGAGAAACAGGGAGAAGGGGCAGAGTTGGACCAGGAAACAATCTCGCGTATGAACCCGCGCCAGCGCTATGCCGGGTCGACGCCGCTGTCGCTCGATCCGCTGCAGGTGGCCAGGGGCAGCAGTGCCGCTACAGACACCAGTACCGCCGCTACAACCAACACGAACTCTAGCAGCAGCAGCCCCAGCGCCGCCGTCTCCCCTAAATCCCAGTCCCAGCAGGCCCAACCCCAGTCACCACCGCGGTCGCTCCGCCAGTCGAATTCTTCCGTTTCTTCTCCTCCTATCCAGCACATCGCCCCCCTGGCCCTGCGAACAAAAAACATCGGCGACAATAATAACATCAACATCAACACGACCGCCCCGAATACGAGTTCCATCACGAGCCCGCTTTCAGCTGCCTCCGCTGCGTCGGCCCTCTCCGCCCCAGCTGCCTTTACCCGCCACATCTCCACCTCGTCCCTGCGATCCAACAGCAGCCTCATCTCCCAGATCCAGGACAGCTTGCAGCAGCAGCAGCAGCAGCAGCAGCAACAGCAACACCAGTCCCCCAGCCGCTACCGTCACCACCACTCCTCCTCCTCGGGTTCCAACATCGTCCAACCCGTCCCCAAACCAATCGTCCGTACGACCTCCGACTCCAACACCTTCATCCTCAAACACCCCGTCCCCGATCTCAACTGCCGCTCCGGCGCCTACGTCGGCAACGTCGCCGCCCTCGAGAAGACGGCCGAGCGCCTGTCCATGACCAGCTCCATCGAGGACGCCATCCGCGACCTGCATGGGGAACTGAAACGCTCCGACTCCCGCCGCTCCTCCATCCTCGCCGCCTCCGTCGCCGCATCCCAGTCCCCGATCGACGACGCCGCCGCCCAGCCCGGCCCCCTGCGCGTCATCCCTCCCGTCGCCTCCATCGTCGAGCTCAACAACGCCGCCCGCCACGGCGGCTACTCCCCCAGCGGCTACGTCATGTCGCCAAACCACTCCCTCACCGGCCGCCTGCGCTCCGGGTCCAAGAACTCGGCGAGCGGGAGGCCAGAGATTGACGTCGACGCTGTCATGTCGCGTCACGGCCCCGGCAAGGGGTCCACGCGGAGCGCGAGGTCGGGCATGTCTGGGAAGCCCTCTCTGGCTGAGATTGCAGAGTCAGAGCCTGTTGCATTGACGCAGCGGGTGCTTGATGACGCTGATCGCGCGCCGTTGGCCGACGATGATGCCACTATCCGGCGGCCGAATACGCATTACGAGGAGAATGGTGACAGCACTTCGTGCAACGTTGGCGGACACCTGGACCAGGAGCAGTCCGGCCTGGGATTGGACTTTGGTGGTGACAACGGAAGACACTCTGAAGACAGGCCAGCGACACCCAGATCTACGGCCACCTTTGATCACAAGAACGCCTTCGATGACTTTGACGGCGTGCACTGCCAACCAGACCAGTATTCCGAGCGCGGCGGCTGGGACTCCCGCGAGCAAAGTGATGGCGAATACAGCGACATGCCGCCGCCGCAGCCCAAGACCATGCCGATGCCCGACATCACTGAGCCGCCGTTTGAGCCCC
This sequence comes from Colletotrichum gloeosporioides, assembly GCF_011800055.1. Lineage (NCBI taxonomy): Eukaryota > Fungi > Ascomycota > Sordariomycetes > Glomerellales > Glomerellaceae > Colletotrichum > Colletotrichum gloeosporioides. The sequence continues at coordinate 200,798 of NW_025544711.1, read as the reverse complement.
AACCGCGGCCCATGCCTCGTCCCCCCAAGGCTACCCAGGTCAGGCCGCAGTCGTACTTTGACGAGCTCACCGGACAGGAGATGCTGTACTACCCAGCCCGCGTGCCGGCAATGCTTAACCTGCCCCCCAAGCTGTCAAGAAAGCCAAAGACCAATGTCCGCAACGCAAGACACTCCAAGGTCTTGCAGGCTATGGGACACCCTGGCTTTGGCAAGGCCGAGTACCTGCCCCAAGATCCAGAGGCCCCTGCCGTGAGAGAGTCCAAGATGTGGCTACCCGACCCGCTTGCCGGGCATGGCGCGACGACACTGGGAGAGGACATTGACGGGCAGAGGTCTGGTGGCACGTCCATCAAGGAGTCTACTGCTGGTGTTGACTCTCACGTGCCTGCAGAACAGAGGGATGGATTGTTGGATGGTGAGCCAGAGGAGATGCCCATGGCGCCTCCGCCCACACAGCGCCGCAAGTCGAAGATGCCCAGGGCAGCAGATCTGCCACCACAGCTTCGTGCCAGCGCCTTCTTCGACCTGCCATCTACGACACCGCAGATTGAGATGAAGGACGGCTCGGCCATGGCTACTCTGGACAGCATTCTCGACGCCTCTGCGAATGCGCCTGTCAGCGCCTTCACGGACCATGCCTTCGCCGGCAAGCTCGGCTCCGAGGTGTACGGCCCTGATGGCAAGAAGAACCGCCGCAAGTCTGCCGCGCCTGCCGCTTTGCTGCCCGAAGAGCATATAGCGGCGGCGCAGAAGAAGAAAGGCCTTCTACCTTTCGGCAAGAAGTCTGCCGATACATCTAGGGCCAACTCCATGGCTCAGAACGATGAGGGCAAGGCTTTGTCCGAGAACGTGGACGCCGAGTCGAAGAAGTCTGGCGAGGAGTCTGAGGAAGAGGAAGAGGACGAGTTCGCTCATGTTCTCGACGGACCCCCGACGACGCTGCTCGCCGAGCTGCAGCTGCGAAAGTACAACCAAAAGCTGCGCACCCAGATGCCGAACAGCGCACTGGTAGGCGGCATGCATTCCACACTCCTCGAACTTGACGCCGTTGCCGAGGCGCAGAAGAGGCATCGCGAGAAGAAGAAGATTGCGCTTGCCTGGGAGGATGGCGCCAACGACGAAAAGGAGGATTCTGACGATGACGAGGTGCCTCTGGGTGTCTTGTACGCCAACCAGGGTGTCGTCGTAGACGTCAACCGTCCTATCGGTCTGATGGAACAGCGTGAGAGGGAGGAGAACGAGCCTTTGAGCTCTCGTCGCGCTCGTCTTACCGGACAGCCCGAACCACCGAGAACCCTCAGGCCACAAAGGAGTGCCATGACTCTGAATGCTGGTTTGAGCCAACTTCGCCTCAACCACATGCCCTCTTCTGAGCGCGTGAGGCCCCAGGAGGAGTCGGAAGACGATGAGCCTGGCGAGACTCTGGGCGAGCGCCTGCGCCGTCTTCGGGCCAAGGACGAGGCCGATCACAACAACCTGCCCAAGGCCCGTCCCGTTAGTCGCGCTTTCTCTGCCGAGATCCTTACTCAGTTCGGCGAGCCGGAGGAGAAGACGAACGAGGACAAGGGCAAGGAGAAGGAGGTTCCTCCCGAAGAGGAAACTCTCGGTCAGCGCCGGAAGAGGCTACAGGCTGAGCGGGAGGCGCGCGAGCGTGAGATGACCCTCAGTGGCGGTCTCGGTGGCGGGCTCGGCATCAACCAGCCTGAAGCGCCGCCGTTGCGCAAGCAGCATAGTCTGGCAGACGTCCTCGGCAGCCACCCAGGCATTCACCACGAGAACCCCGCCTTGAAGGAGCAGGCAAGGCTCCAAGAAGAGCAGCGTAAGGTCCGGGCGGCGGAGGCCAAGATGGCTGCCGTGCGAGCACAGATGCCAACCAGTCTCGACAAACCCAAGGGTCTGGCGCCAACTGGTGGGTATCTGAACGGCCGGTTTAACGATGGTAACGGAGGTACCGCCGGCAGCAGGCGCGTCAGTGGTCTCATCGATAACGTCCAGTCGTCCAACGCCGGCGCCGGTGTCAACATGGCACCCGGCTGGAACCGGTCTAGCATGGCTTTCAGCAGTTACGGTGCGCCCCTGCAGATGCCGCAACAGCAGCAGCAGCAGCCTGCATACGGCGGCTTGATTGGCCAGGCTGGCATGACCCAGATGGCTAACAAGCCGGCCATCGCCTCTGGCTACGGCAGTTACACCGCTGGAGGCATGGGCGGCGCGGGTGCCATGGGCGGGATGAACAATATGAACGGCATGGGCATGAACATGAACAACATACAGATGAACCCGTACGGCGGTGGAATGGGCATGCCGATGCAGACGCAGCCCATGGCGATGAACATGGGCATGCAGCAGCAGCAAATGATGCCGATGCAGATGCAGCAGATGCAAATGCAAATGCAGCCCGGACAGCCGCAGTCCATTGAGCGCTGGCGGCAGAGTATCATGTACTAGCTGCCAGGCTGTGGACAGCATTACAAAAGACCAACCAAGCCTTCGACTTGACTCACCCATACACTATAATCCGGTGGTCTTGGATGGTCTGTACATTGAAGACACACACAATGGCATTGCGAGGGGCGTTGGAAACTGTTTCTTTTGTATTCAAGGACTTGTAAAGCAAGCATTGGAGATGGGAATGGGAAGGGAGGGGGTCCTGGGCAACATCCATTGCATATATCAGTTTTAATGATTGCATTGGGCGGGGATGCAGCTAGCGATGGTAGTTTTCTTGGGTGTTTAGATATATACAAAACCCTTGCGAGGGTTGACTTTCTCGTTACGAATACTGTCCCGGTGGTGAGATCGTGATGTTGAAGTCGTGTATGGAGACGAGAGTCACATTGCGATCATCGTGAGGGCGGCGGTCCGGGTGGGAAAGCCGAGATCACTTTGCACCCCTGACCATCGGCCCGCTGTGATAACAATAGCAGCTCTGTGCTATTGCCTACCTCGGCTTGGCGAAAGACAGCTCCTGCGGGTTGTTCTGGTTCAACGGGACGCTGAGGGTGACACTGGGTTGCTCAGGAGGTAAATCCGCACGTGTCTTTTTTGGCTTGATGCGAAATGTTTCTTGGGTCCCGTCAGCCCTACGCTGCTGGTATTCGTTCAAGGGGGAAGGGGGGGTGGTGGTCGTTGGTGCCGGGGAATTGCGATGTGCTTGAAACGGCACGACGGGCTGGGACATGTGTCCCGATCTTTCCTTGGAGGCAGCCAGCTATCCGTGCCTAGCTTCGTGGTTTTTGGGGCTCTGGGCATGCGCTGTGTCGTAATGTACCGTTGAGCTCTGGAGATGGCACTGTGAGATGGATGTTGGTAGCGGTGGAATCAGCAGTGTGTAGACAGCCAGACACTGTAGCGCACCCCTGAGCTACGCAGCGACCCGTCTGGGGTGGAAGGGAGCCTTTATCTTTTTTTTATCGGACCGCGTATCGCATCGTACCCAAGATAGGTAGCTTGCTGGCGCGTCCGGACCGAACATTGTTCTGTCCAACCAGCAGTTAACGTTTGCTCCTTCCTTCCAATCTTTTCTTCTAATGCAATTGTAATCTTTTGTGGTTTTCCTGGACTCCTGCGATAACGGATACCCGCCGAACGGAGTTGGAAAAAGCGAACGGACGGAAACGAGGAATAGGGTGCTGCGCTGCGCGGGAATGGAAGCATCACCGCTGACGAGGCAGCCTCCGCCCGAGGTGTTTAAGCCTAAGGTTGTGGAGCTGTATGAGGGATTGTTCAAGGTTCGTAGACTGCCTGGAGAGGGGATGCGCATTTGCGATTGGGGATTGCGGCTAACGGGCGGGCGTGGATAGGTGCGTCTTTCTCGTTTTGGTTCTTCCTTTGCGCGACTGGGGGAGGGTTCTGCGATCCGGAGCTTCCACCGCGGGCGGGTTTGAAGCTCGCGAGGCGGGCTGGGTGGCCGGCTTTGGAGGTTTCCCTTCCCCCCTTGCGATTTGATATAACCCGCGATCCGACCCATCCAACACTCCTCTCCCGACGAAGCCGAAACCTCGAAGCGGGCTAACATGGCGAGCGCTTCAAGGACGACGAGGATGATGACCGGACCGAAGGTTTCTGGCGCGAGTTCTTCCTGCTGAGGCCGGACCGCGCGGCGCTGCGGCGGATACTGGACGGCCTCGGGCCCGCGGACATGCTTGCGCTCGAGGAGCAGACGAGGGAGCTGTTCTCGAGGGCGGTGGGCGCTGTGAAGAGCGGGCAGGGGGTTGCGGATCTGCATGCGCTTGACGTGAGTCCTTTCCCTGGCTCGCCTGCTGTCTTTGCGTCAGGCTGTCGGTGGGAGTTTGGGCATTAGAGGACTGACGACGGCAGACATTGAGCATATTCCTGTGCTCGGCGCTTTCGAAAAAGTATGCGCACCCCAGTTCGGACATCATTAATGTGCTGGCGGGGATTGATCACGTCGATACCGTCTTTACAGATTTTGCCGGCGCGCTGGATCTGATTATACGGGGCGGGAAGAGTTTAGAGCTGAGGCAGAAGGCGGTCGAGGTGGTGCTGGCTGTTACGGCCGGGGCGTACCAGACGAGCCTGTTGACGTATTTCATCCAGAGGGATCTGTTTCCCGCGGTCATGAAGGTAAACATTTGCTACTGCGAGAGTGTAGACGACTGGCAAAACTGACGGGAGACCAGTTCATCCAAGACGCAGACTCGACACAGCGCATCCTCTACCCCTTTACCCTCCTCGGCCTGCTCGCCAACTACAACAAGTTCGAGTTCCAGAACCCGTACCAGATGCGCCTCAACGATTTCGTCAACGAAACAACGATACGGAAGATCATCAGGTGCGTGGGCGAGACGTGCCAGAGCTTGAGGACGCAGTACGTGGACGTCCAGGAGGACCTGCCCGAGGGGTGGACGCTGAACGGCACGTTGCGGATGATGGGGCTGGGTGTCGTCGCCAGGGGGCCGAAGCCAGAGAAGAAGCCCGTCTACGACGCCGAGACGATGAAGACCATGTTCACGAACCTGTGAGTACACACAACATCAGACGCAAAGTCACGCTTACTGACGGCCGATCACAGACCAGGCGAGGAAGCCGCCGTTCTACTAGCCACATACGACTTCACGCACGCCAACAAGCTCTTCTGCTTCAACCTCGCCACGCTCCCCGCCGAGAAGGGCGCCGAGCAGCCCCTCGCCGCCTTCACCTCGCTCACCTCCTACCTCCTCCAGCACGCGCACCTCTCGGAGCGCACGACGCACTACTCGCACCTCAACCTCATGGTGTTCCGCCTGCTGATCGAGGACCCGGTGCTCTGCAAGCGCATCTGCAGCGACGAGAGCAAGACGGCCGTGCGCCTGTGCCGCCAGCGCCAGCCGTACCTGCCCCTCGTCCGCGGCGAGCGCATCCTCGCGACGGCGGTGCTGGACACCATGGTCGACGGCATCACGCACAACCTGCGCCGCCGGCTCGACGTCGGGCTGTACACGCTGTGCGTGGGCATCATGCTGCGCGTCGTGTCGTACCTGAGCCGCAGCCGCACGCGGCTTGCGTACCACTGGGCGGACCTCTTCCGCGCGCTGCTGAACCTGGTCAGGTTCCTGACGACGTACGTCGCGGACCTGAAGGACCTGGCGCAGGTGGACCTGCTGGTGGACAACGTGGTGAACCTGCTCGCGCTGTCGCTGTCGGCGGGCGAGGCGTTCCTGCCGGGCGCGGCGGCGTATGACGATTTGTTCTACAAGGTCGTCGAGACGGGAGACGTGCTGGGCAAGTTCAAGGAGAGCTACGCGCTGGGGAAGCGGCAGAGCAACTCGATCGACACGCTGATCAGCGTGAGCACGCACTACAAGGAGCTGCTGGAGGGCGGGCGCAAGAAGGCGAACCTGACGAGCGTGGAGGTGACGGAGGTGATTAAGCAGGGGTACGAGACGCTGAGCATACAGGCGAAGGAGGGGTTGGATACGTGGGAGAGGTATCGCGAGGCGGACGAGAGGAGTTTGTTGAAGAAGATGGCGAGGGCAGCGGTGGCGGATGTGAGGGGGATGGTTGAGCGGTCATGATGAGGGTTGGAGGGGGGTAGATTGTATGATTTTGTAATGATGATTGATGTGATGGATAGTCTAATTGATGGTGTTCCATCCCATTTTGATTAGGCAATTGATCTTAATGAGCGGTTATCGTCATTATGTGAAGCCATAAGATGCGAGCGAACAGGTGTTGGCCAATTCTCATGATATCTTCGATGCTGGCCAATGCTCACGGCATCCTCGAGATGATCACAAATGGCGGCTGATGTCTCTTGCGGTTCATCGACCCCCACGTCTTTCTGCTCGGTTGATACCGAGGATGTTGCCGAAGCGCTTTTGACTTTCCGAGCAAACCTAATGCCAATGGTCTCATTCCAAAACATCATTCGATTTATTGCAGCATGAACGCAATCCATGAATAATGCACCTCAAGCCCTCAAGGTGTCAAATTATCATCAGCCCTTCATCACATATCCTTGCTGTGTCGTCTTACCTAAGAGAGAGGTAACGCCACAGGAAGGGACGATGAGCAAAGAGTCATCCAACATGCTGTGCGGCTTGCTTTGTCATATCCATACGCCGTTGACAAATTACCGCGCGCTGATTGGCTGAGAGCTCGAGAATTCCCGGCAACGCAGTGGCCATGTCATAGCCGCGCCACGGGGCCACAGCCAAATCCTGTCAACTGACCCCTTCCCGGGCCCCAGCTTCTGTCTGCTCTGCTCCGAGTGCAGCCACACTTTTGATCCGCAAACTCATTGGAGTCGAGTCCCCCCAACCCGACCAACCGAGCAAAAAACCTCCGACCTTACCAACAAACCACCAACTTTCCATTGCCGTCGGACTATTCCTCTCAACCTTTCCTCATAACTTTACCCTTCGACGTCTCCCCACGAGCATTGCTCAATTACTGGGACCGAGACGAAAGCAGACCGCCAGAACCGGTTATTTGCGCAAACAAACCAACCAACCCACCCAACCTCACATCCAGATTCCCACGATGAACGCCCCGAGGATACTCACCCGCCTGGCGTTCCGCCGCTCCTGCACCGCGATGCAATGCGCCTACTCGCCCTGCGTCGCCGGCCGCCGAGCCTACGGCAGCCCGTCCTTCCAGTCCTACCCGCTCTACCCCAACACCACGCCCCCGCCACCGCGTGCCGACGGCGCAGAGGGCTCGATCGCGCAGCCGGATCCCCTCCCGAAGGTCAACGAGACGAGGCCGCCCAAGATCTCGCAGCTCGCCACACCGCAGCAGCAAGCTACCACCCCTTCAACGACACCCACAAAGCCCTCCGCAGCCGAGCCAACACCAACAGCAGCCGCAAAGACAACCTCAACGACGCCGGCCACGAAGCCGACCCGCCCGCGCTCGAAGCTGCGCGCGCGCAAGGCGGCGATGAAGCTGACGCCCGCGGCGGTGGAGCAGCTGCGCGCGCTGCTGGACCAGCCGGAGCCGAAGCTGATCAAGGTCGGCGTGCGCAACCGCGGGTGCTCGGGGCTGGCGTACCACCTCGAGTTCGTGGAGAAGCCCGGCAGCTTCGACGAGGAGGTGGTGCAGGACGGCGTCAAGGTGCTGATTGACAGCAAGGCGCTGTTCAGCATCATTGGCAGCGAGATGGACTGGGTCGAGGACAAGTTGAGCCAGAGGTTTGTGTTTAAGAACCCGAACATCAGTGAGTAACACCCTTTGATGCGTTCCCTTGAGCTATGGCCGGGGAATAGAGGCGAGTGAGCATTGGCTGACAGGATGCACAGAGGAGCAATGCGGCTGCGGCGAGTCGTTCATGGTATGATGAGCTTAATGGCTGGGGGGCAATGTAGATTTGCTGCATGGGATATACAATTCATTCAGCGCCGCGGTCTTTTTCCATAGACAGAGACTAGTCGGTGGACGGCATTGGCATTGTACATATGCTGCAGCGTCGTGTACATCACGTTCGATCAGAGCATCAAATTGGGACTTGAGGTCACTGGACGGCATTGGGAGGCGTTTACTAGGTGTAATGATACCTACGAAAAGACCTGGACTGCGAGTCTAGGCGAGAATCAACTATTTTCTCTCAATACCTTCGCTGGCAGGCGATTGCAAAGGCTGTAGTGGCGGTGCATCGGTTCCATCCCCCCCTCGATGAGATCATTCCCGGGGCGTTCGTCCCATCGGGGGCGGGCAGACGGATGGCACAGTGTATCTCCGAATCCGAGTGCCGGCACCGATCCATCCTCCTCCCCACACCTTCCAAAAGAACAGCCGGTTCTGAGCGACAAGGCACCTGGCGCCTGCCCAGGGTCCCGGCGGGTCACAGTCGGCTGTTGCGGAGCGAGACGTGCCGGCCCCACTAGAATTTGCGAGAGCTCCCACAGCTGCAACTCAATTAAGGCGCGTCATCGCGGGAAAATTCCCCAGAGCGCGTCTACCATTTGCACTCGTTTGGCCATCTGCACCTCCAAAGAAAGAATCAACCACATTCGCTGTCGCAACACCACGCTCGCTTCACTATCCACCAACCCAATTGCTTCCCCGTCTTCGCATGCGTCGAACCGCAATAGCTCCATCAAAATGGCAGCCGTAGACTGCCCCATCTGCAACAAGCCAGTCAAGGAGACCCTCATCAACTCCCACATCGACTCCGGCTGCGCCTCCCACATCTTCAACCCCGACCGCACCACCTCCCCGACAGCGACCCAAGCTCCCAACGGCACGCAGACGACCCTTCCCTCCGCCTCGCAGGCCAAACGCCCCGCGTCGAGCTTCTTCTCAACCCCCGCCGCCAAACGCCATGCGCCCCCGACAAAAGTCCTCACCACGCCCGCCAACGCGAACGGCGGCATCGCACGCACCGCAGGCGTGAAGCGCAGCTTCGACGACGGCCCGGGCGCCGTACCTTCCCCCTCCTTCGGCGGCAGCACGGTAGTCGCGGAGCAGGACGACAAGGAAATGGCGCCTCCCGAGACGGGCCCGGCCACAAAGCGCACCAAGACGGCGCGAGCCGCACCCCTGGCGGAACGCATGCGGCCCAAGACGCTCGACGACGTCTGCGGCCAGGACCTGGTCGGCCCGAATGGCGTGCTGCGCAGCCTCATCGAGTCGGACCGCGTACCGAGCATGATTCTCTGGGGCGGGTCCGGGACGGGCAAGACGACGATCGCGCGGTGCATCGCGCACAGCGTCGGGTCGCGCTTCATCGAGCTCAACGCGACGAGCTCCGGCGTGGGCGAGTGCAAGAAGTACTTCGCCGAGGCGGCCAACGAGCGCGCGCTCACGGGGCGCAAGACCATTATCTTCTGCGACGAGATCCACCGCTTCTCCAAGGCGCAGCAGGACGTGTTCCTGCACCCCGTCGAGTCGGGCACCATTACTCTCATCGGCGCCACGACGGAGAACCCGAGCTTCAGGGTGCAGGCGGCGCTGCTCTCGCGGTGCCGGACGTTCACGCTGAGCAAGCTGACACGGGAGGACGTGGCGGGGATCCTGATGCGGGCGATCGAGGAGGAGAATGCGAAGGGGGCAGGGGGGTTGCCGAGCCCGCTGATCGACGCGGAGCTGGTGACCTACCTCGCGGCCTTCGCGGACGGGGACGCACGCACGGCGCTGAACCTGCTCGAGCTCGCGCTGTCGATCTGCAACCGGCCGGGGATCACGAAGGAGGACATCAAGGCGTCGCTGACCAAGACGCTGGTGTACGACCGCGCGGGCGACCAGCACTACGACACCATCTCGGCGTTCCACAAGGCGGTGCGGGGGAACGACCCGGACGCGGCGCTGTACTACCTCGCGCGGATGCTGCAGTCGGGCGAGGACCCGCTGTTCGTGGCGCGGCGCATGGTCGTGATCGCGTCGGAGGACGTCGGGCTCGCGGACAACACGCTGCTCCCGCTCGCAACGGCGGCGTACACTGCCGCGCAGCAGATTGGCATGCCTGAGGCGAGGATACCGCTGGCGCACTGCGCGGTGGCGCTGAGCCTTGCGCCGAAGAGCACGAGGGCGTACCGCGGGCTGAATAATGCGTACGCGGCGCTGAGGGAGCCCGGCGTGGCGGCGTTGCCTGTGCCGTTGCATTTGAGGAACGCGCCGACGCGGTTGATGAGGGAGATGGGGTACGGGGCGGAGTACAAGTACCCGCCGAACTATAGGGAGGGGCGGGTGAGGCAGGAGTATCTGCCTGAGGAGCTGCTGGGGAGGCGGTTCTTGGAGGATAGGGATTTGGGGACGGAGGTTGATCCGGACTTGGAGATGGAGACCGAGACTTGAGAGAGAGAGAGGGGTTGAAAAGAAAGGTGTGAGAAGTTGATACTGCGTTAGCATGGCATTGCGGGCTCTTGGGTTTACTGGCCTTCTTGGGATGGAGGCAGCTGGATTTGGTTGCGATGCATAGCGCTGAGGACTGGACTTGGGCTGTCCCTTGGACATGATGATGAATACACTTGTATTACTATGTAAAATTGGATGGTTGTTGACAGTGTGGTGCGATTCGTATCGTGAGGTTTCGTTGGTGTTTGTGCAATGAGTAGCCAAAGGGACAACGCTCCCTCCTGGCTGGCGATAAAGTTGCGCAAAGGGTCCTCTGTTGATATTACACTGACTTGTAGCAGCATCGCTTGACCGCCGATTCAACGACTGGAGTGAAAAACAACCTGCTATCTCGCTCATCACAAGATAAGCTGTCAATCGAAACGACATGATCCTGTAACCCGGTCGTGCGGCTCACCTAATCTAACCAAAACGAACGTCTTAATCAACTGAAGATGAGAAATATTCTTACGACCAAGATGTCATAATCGTGAGCTGAACACTCATTTTGAGTATACAAGAGGGAAATTCTGTAAGGGGGCTGGCTACTCGTCGCAAGTGAATGGCCTCGGAAGTAGCCACATACATTCAGCGCTGATCTCTCCGAATATTTTATGTACGCCAGCCATTCCCTCTCGCAGCCTTGTCTGTGAACCCCTTCAAAGTGGACTCTGTACCCTTATACCTGCTCTGTCGTGAGCATATGTGGATTCTACTTTGGCTCGGCTTTGTGGGATTATGCGCTTGTGTCATATGGCGCCGGTTCATCTCAGCACTACAAGAAGCAGTATCAGGTTTTTTCCACTAGAAGTAGGCACGAACCAGAGGGCATGATCGGTACGCCTACATCCGGGTCTGGGATGTCCCAGGCGCTGCTTCAGAGCGCGCCCGATCAAATGACCTGATCTGCAGAGAAAGAGCCTGCAAGTCGGCCGCGGATCTGAGTTTGGTTCTCAAGTCTATTCGCAAGCCGCAGGAGCGACCGCCACTATTCTATGTGGTGGGAGTACTTGGGTGCGATGACACGGAACTCCTCTGGAAGTGCGGCGAAGGGAGCATCGACTTTGAAGTAAAAAAACATTATGAGAAGGGAACCTCACTGGATACGGATCCCCGAGGACGGCGATGAAACCTGTAGCAGTTACAGCTACGATTATGATGCTACAAGTGACAGAACCAACGGCGACGGCACCCACGGTGGTGGAAATGACGAAAGTATCAGCGACCATGGTGGCCGTGGTTTGGCCAACGGAGCCACTGTCTCTCGCTGTAAATTTCCTCCGTTGAGCCAGTACACGAAAGGCCTCATGTCTCTGTCGTTGAGGAATTGGCAAAGCACTTGTTGGTGTCGTCCGAAATCGTTCGAAATTCTGGTGTCGGCCGGGGAGTCTCGCAAAGAAGGCTCCTTTGCTCGCGTAGAACGTAACATTCTGTTCCAGGAACATTATAAACACTATCTTGGCATGGTTCGAGACAATAGTGTGGCTTTCAATCCGCTCACCATCCTCAAGCTAGACGCAGAGTTTTGTCAGATGATCAATCACTAGGGTCGTAGTGCTTCTTACCGCTGTCGTCAGCCCAGCATCACAAAGGTCTCAAGGTTACGCGAAGTCAGACTGTGTAAATAAAACGATTGCCTCCTAAGAGTGCAAGCGATATCTCCAAGACCAATGCTTTCTTGCCCCATCCAATAAGTCTTCCATCTCATTAACATAATCATCCAGGCCTGTCCCCGAGCCAGCAATCAGGCCAGCCTTCACGCTTTCATATGCCCTCTCACGGGCTTGATATTCGTATCCAGCGCCGTTCCACTCGCGCGCTGCAATTGCGTACGCTTTGCAGATAAATGTATCTAAACCCTCCTGCTTATAGAGACTTACTAGCAATTCGGCCATAGCTGTTGGCTCAGCTGGCGCTATGCTTCGACTCTCTAAGTAACTCTCTAATAATAGAATTTCGTTAATGCGATCGTTGGACAAGTCACGAAATTTGCTCATAGCCTGGCATTGGCTACACTCGCACTTGAAGCCGAGAACATTTTCCGCGTACTCTTGCCGATCCTTGTAACTCTGAACAGGATTGATATAAGATATAGTGATTTCTTCGTCGGCAGCAATATCACGAGCCGCATATAACCTATGCGCAAGCACATCCCAGTCCCATTGAGACGCTGCGTTTGGTCGACAGCTGTGGTTGATTTTCTGCTATAATGTGAGCTAAAGAGAGGTTATATGAATATCCAACGCGCGGTAGACTCACAGATATGTTAGCATGTATTGCTATCATCCCAAGGTCTGATTCATCATCCAAGCCTGGCCAGCTCAACGTAGGCCCACCAGCAACACCATAGCCATTTGTCCACATTCTTTGCATCAAGTTCTCCTCAAACGGTCCAGCGTAGAGTTCGTAGAAGATCTGACGTGTGGTCCCTGGCAACTCCTCGACAGCTAATGTTTGGATAGCCGTACGAGTGTCTTCGGAAGAGACGGCCTTCATCCAGTTACGGTCTAAGAAAAGAATCGGTGGCTCTTGGATAATGAGACTGCCCGCAGGTATATGCTTAGTCGCAAATATGCCACGTCCCTTTCTCCCGCTGGCTCTTGTTTCGAACAACGGCCCGGACACCACGCTATGATAGTTGGGTAGAGACTTAATGGAAGCAAAAACTTGTCGAGCGCGCTCAGGTGTGGTTATCATGGATATGCCTTTCCCATGATTGAAGTGCGTGTCTGCAAAAAGGCAGTATTCCTTTTCACGATCGTCTGACCAGGTGCAGGCAGATTGGCGAGGAGACGAGTTGTTGTGCGGCAAGATGGGAAGATCCAAATGGGTTTCGTCATGAGAAAGAGGGCATAACGACACGTCGTTGCTGGTTGTCACTAGTTTGTGGGGCGTACTCCCACAGACTGAAGCGTAGATAGCTGGTTTGCCACTGCACCACACTCGTCCAGCCCAAATGAATGCAACAGCTACTTTGCTGCAAAACATTGTGGAAAGGTGTGTTGCGTTATGCTGTAATGTGATCTTTGCCTAAATGGTAGCGAGTCAATTTGTGGTCCGATTTAATAACGCTTACTTAAGTGTAGAGCCGGTCGAAGAGACGGTAGAACTGTTCACATCACACACTCATGCTGTAAGATATATGAATAAATGACCTCGCGAGGTATTCAATTCAGGGAAAGTTGAGAAAGAGTGGCTAAGCTAAGCTGAGGTATAACGATTACCGAACTGTAGCAGCGAACTTAAGCGGAACCTACTCACTAAAGTTTGCTTCAAACTTGACCAAGTTGAATTTACGATAATCGGGCATTTTCTTCGGGTGTATACTTTCAGCGGCAATAAAAGGTAAAGATTAATATGGCTTTCCCAAATTGGATGACTTAATAGGGAAAGTTTCCAAATAAACACTGAACAAGCAACTTCCTAAACAAGTCCATGACGATCAAAGATAATGTCCGTACTCAACCACAGGTAAGTCGATCTAGCAAGGTTTTCTAGCTATACACAGCGGTTGGTTTGATTGGCGTTATGAACAAGAAGTATTGCACCTACTGCTACATTAAATTACCGCCACTGACGTCTATGACCATTACACAGGGATTGCATTTCGAAATGCTCGCCCTTATCCTTTGTTTACTCCCCTCGGCAGCTCTCGCGCAAACGGGATGTGCAGTGACTGCGGACCCCCAACTCCCCCTATGGCGGGTCAGCATCCAATTATTGTCCACGGCGGTGTGATGGGGGGCGGCAACTTTGGAGACTCCGCCAAATTTGATTCTCACACCTCTCATGATGGGAATGTTCGGGGGTATGGGCGGGGGAATGGGGGGAGGAGGACGTGGGCGAGGAGATCCCATCATGGAAGCTCACCGACGTCCCCAACGAACACGGCCCAATCGAAAGAATGGCAGGCGTGGGGCAGACGACGAAAAATTTGCGCTGACAGGACGTACGCTAGGGGCATTCAGCGACCTCGAACTATTGCAAAGACTGACGAAATCCTGGACGAAGCCATGTAGCACTGATGCTCCAAGCAAGTGCGTGAACGACACGAATTGGAGGTTTAACCCCTGTCGCTATCAACTCATACCGACAGGAGTGTCTTCGACGCTCAATATATCTGTGTCACTCCTTACCCTAAAATTCCAGCGAATGAATGTTGATCAACATCCATATGTCTTCATTCTCCTCGCTACGTGAATTAATTCGACATTTTTGTCAGGCATCCCCTACTCCCAGAGCGAGGGTGTTCAGCGCAGGTGGATTGAGAAGGTTCAGAGCCTTCGAAAAGCCAACCTCATCAAGTGTGAAGATGTCATCAGGTGGGAACGTGTCGTTAAGTGTGAATGGAGTAGATTGCCACTGCCTCTTGTACTCTATAGCTGGACGTTACGTCTTGAGCTGGTGTGATTCTGGTCACAAATCGTTAGAACTGCAGTGCTCATTCAAGCCATCTGCATCGTTTTGAATGGTCAAGGGTGAAGATCGTATACTTATTACATTAATTCTACCAGAAATGTTGAGCCACATCTGCATCCTCGTCTGATATGTGGCTTGCGGAGTTAGGAAGCACATCAAAATGACGCGGCATATCAACTGCCGAAATATCAGACGGAGGTCTAGTGGTGTCTTCAGTTGAAGCACCATTGGACTGCGCCCAAAAGCTTCAATGCCTTTTGCTTTGCTCGCCGGAGAAATGAACGCGCGTCAGCGCTGAACTACGATACTTCTTGCTTTGTTTAATCGTGGGGGGAAAGTCGTATACGTTTGTTCTCAATGAATTCAAGTTCTGTTTAGCTACTTTTGGTTAGCTTTGGTCATTCGCTTTAACGTCGCTTCCCAGAAGGTAAGTTAACCAAGCGGGATTAGTTTAGTATTCAAATTAATAGGCAATCAACTCGCAGCAACCTTTAAGGCTTAATGTGACAAGTAACTCATCACAGCGTGTGCGCATCCAGACTTACTTGTGAACGATTGATGTGATCAAGTCCACATTGCGAAATAACCCGAAGCTATTTACCGCGCTGTTTCACAATCATCAGACTAATAATAGTTGGAGGTAGCATTAGCATGGAATGGAATTTCGGGAGTTTCCTTTTGTGGTCCTCTCCTCCAGTAAATTCTCATTCATCTAGAAAGGCTCGGGGATTTCTATGTCTCCACGTTTCGTTCCAGCCGGGCTGTGGCGTAATAATGAAGGATTGCTACAACTAAGTGATACAGAGACTAGCTTAAATCTAAGGGAACAGGCATCTTCTGGAAATGTCCAGTTTCGTCTATCACTTCTTTATTCACTTAAGATATTAGGAGGATCGCTCGCGTTAAAAGTGTCTGTGACAGAAGCCCAGCTATAGCAGTGATTACCAAAACCATGCTGGATGTAGGGGTCTATAGCGTCTGATTATAAGTATAATAGTTGGCTTGCCCTGAGTCAGCCAGCTAAGGATCTAGTCCCTAATCTAGCCGAATGGGCTGGTTGCCTTTAAGTTAATTTTCCATTATCCAGAAGCTTTATAAATCTGAATTAGCGCTTGCCAACCTAGCTAGGGCAGTGAAACAAGGCTTCACGGCCTAACTAGTTAAAGTATCAGCTGAAGTAACTGTATCATGCAGAACAGGAGATAACAACAGCGCATTTGTCATCACTACAGCTTTTGCTGTGTGCTGCAATTAGATGTTTTGACCTGATTTTAATAAACGAATACTATCCCTTGCTCCAAGGACGCTGTGCACAGGAGTCTGCTCATCTGGATCGTACCAAATTTTCTGGTTTTAGTAATAATAACACAACGCAGCATGCAGAACAACATCACCACTACCAGAGACACGCTTCTTCCAAGTCGCAGACCCTCCTCTGAATCCGCCCAACATGATGAGCCCTTGGTTGCGCGCAAACCCTTGTACTCAACCCCCATCAAGATGCACCAATTAGCAACTTGCCGACTTCTCTGCCCACTTGCAGTTACTATCATTCTCAGTCTTTATGTTATTCACTTTGTGCAACTTGGTTCCAGATGGAATCCTCAGAACCAGATCCTCCCAAGTCTTTTTAATGAAACGAACGTCAATTGCGGTAAATCACCCGCAGAAGCCCGGTCACTAGGGTGTGTCTTCGACGTGTATGTTAAGTACGTCATTGTTTGCTGACAGCACCGCCCGTCATACTGTCTTGATCCTGTCTGGAGACTGAACTGCGGCTAATGACATGTAAGTGTATGGCTGCCACCGACTTGTTATGATCGCGCCGTTGCGGAGAAGTCCGAGTCAAATTTCACCGATCTGTACCCCGCGGCAGCAGGGCGTACTACGTTTCCGTTGTTTTGGGACGCGGCAATGACCCGCCGAGCAACATTGGAAGACGTCATGCTAACTGCGTTTGAAAACATCGAGAACGATGAAGTTGACTTCTACGTTGCATGGGAATTTCATAGGGCTCACTGCTTGCACCTTTGGCGGCTTACTGTAAGTGCGATGCATCGACTGGATCGTGGGGAAAAGGACGTCGGCGTGTACTACAGATGTGTGGATCCTGAGCATGCGTGGCATTGTAACAAGATTATGATCAATGGTGACACCAGGGACCCTGACGACATCACTTCTATAGCCCCTGGGGTTGGGAAGTGTGTTGTGCTAAACAGGGCTTAATCTGACAATGAACACATGAAATTCTGCTGAGAAAGGATATTGAGAACATGCTAGCACGCCGGGTAAACGTGCATGATTTCCCACCCTGAAAACTCCCCCGAAGTCTCCCTCTCTGGACCGAGACTTAGCGATCTGATTAGCTAGAAGGAACTTCTGAAATGATCAGGTACCGATGGCGTCTGTACTTGTGATTAGCTGCCCACAGCGCACGTATCTCATACCTCGCTCTACGCGCGTAGCCTATAGCCCTCTGCCATCAGTCCTCATATCTCAGGCGATAGATTCACTAGATAGCAGATTGCATGCAGCCAGGCTCACCTGGTTTCAAGATAGCGTTCCGTAGATGTTGGGCAAGTTCTCGGACTCTCTCATCATCTGGCCGATGGTGATCATGTCTTTCATCAAAACTAGTTTCCCATCTTCCGGAAGATGTTTGTGGAATACGTGAAGAAGCCCGCCGTCTTCTCTTGGTCTGTCTTGGACATTGGCCTGAAGCTTTTCGAGATTTCTTCCACGCGTTTGATGACATCTTCCCCAACTGCCGAAATTTTGTCGTGTCGATTTTTGCAAGAGGATGGGGCGACAGAGAGCCAAGAGAGTGCAGAAGACTCCCCCAAAATGGAAGCCCGTCAAGCAAACATGACATCGTGGCTACGTGTTGCCAACATTTGCAATGTTTTGGGTGTTTGATATGATAAATGCTGGGCGGAAACTTTCACAGCAAACATTTTCTTGTAACTCTCACGGTTCCCAACACCTGCGTAGCCTGTAGGTAATCGTTTAGACGAGCGCCTCGGAAGCCCTTCAAATTGAGTGAGTTAGAGCTTTTGGATGCCGTATGTTCTTTCGTGTTTTATCTTGGATCAGTTGCATTCTGCAGTAACAGTATAGTCTTACTCTGATCGATACCCAATTTATTACAACAAAATACTTCATCTGTCATTGCGAAGTTTCTCCATGTCCACCTGCCAAGTGTCTTAGGACATCAAGGTCTTTGATGAGATCCATCATTGATATTCCAGCATCGAGGTACTTTGGTAGAATTCTGATAGCCGGACGGGTAGTGGGCCTGGACGACAACAGGGACGACGACAATAACAACGACGATACGGATCGTGAAAGGAAGATGAATAGGGGCTATGGGGAGGAATAGGTAGTTCTCCGCCTGATTAGTTAGAAGTTAGAACTATCCGCTCAAACAGCACAACTCTTTCAGAAAAGTACAAAGACCCAAGTCAACTCAAGTCTTTGCTACTAAGAACGGCTCTCAGTAGGGAGAATAAAAAGGACGAAGGAAATGGAGTTAGAAGAAGAATCCCATTGTTTCGACAAATTCTGACTTGAATGTCATGGAGGACATATTTGTTCTGACATCTTATCTTAAACATTCAGCACCACTATTAGATTTGGCTTAGACTACATCTTTCGATATTGTGATTGATGATGTGATGAGACATCGAACTATCCATACGAGAACATGTAATACGGTATTCGAAATGATCAATCTGTGCTACACCTCTCTGAAACTTCTGCTGTGTCTACACTGAATCGCCGAGGACCTCGTAGAGACAACTCTTGGGTCCAAGAGCCAATAGAATCCGTCCAACTAGTTGTGAGTGAAGGACCGGCAGTTGAATCCTTGGATATCGGCCTCCGGATTCCTAGTCTGGTTTCGAGGTCGCGGGCAGTTGTTTGCTCAAGATGTCTACTGAACTCCCAAAGAAGTGCCTTATGCTTCTTTCGCACAGCCGAGGAGCATGGGGCAGGAAGCCACGTCGGGTAGAGTTTCTGATGGCTTGCCGATACGCCGATCGTGAGCGGATGGCGAGATATGAACTCGTGACATAAGTAGCATGCTTTCTTGCTTGTGCCCATGAATAGCAGTCGTGGCGTAAGGTGGGGGTGGTGATCGTAAAAGCTGAGAAGCTGCATTTCGGCATGTACGGTTAGAGTCATATGACAGGCCTGTCGTAGCTTTTTCTCGGGATCAGCTGTGAACCAAGTTTGACCCAATTTATCCCTGAGTTCCACTGGGTCAGCGGTCGTAATCTTTTTCAACACCGTCAGGAGAGGATCTCGCTGGTTTCCCAGCGTGAATTTGACTTGTTCGGGAGCTTCGACAGGCTCCACATGAATGGATGTAAACACATCTGGCTGTTTCGAGGCTAGTTTGAGCATCGCCTTCGTTGCCACGTAGTACCGTCCTAATTTGTATATATGCTGGAGCCATTCGGGCAACTCTTCTTTTTCTGTTCCAAAAAAGGACTCAAGCTGTTCTGAGTAGGTCCATCTGGCCTTTGATGCCCACTTGATGTGCATAATGAGTTGAGAAGGATCCGATTTAGGGTCGAGAGTTGTCAGTAGACGCAGCTTGAGGACCCATTGTCTGAAGCCTATTTCCTCGGCGTCGCCCGATTCAAGATCATCCTCATCCATCTCGCTAATGGATCGTTCGACAGCTGCCCGAACGTCTTCATCACTGAGCTGCTCTAGAAGCGACCAGATTTTGTCTTGGGTGAGGTTGATGACTTTGAGCAGTATCTTAGTCTCGACGTCTTTTGATCTCCTCTCTAGCAATTGGTTCAAGTCAGCACTTTGTCCCGCTTCTGCACAGCATTTTGATAATAGTACCTTTCAGGGCAACAGCAGTCAGATCGTCTAGAATTTCCTGCAGGTGTATGATCAAGCTACTAGGAACACCAAGATTTCGGGCAAGTCGCAAGACCGTCCCGCTTGGATGGCCCTGCTCCAAGCATACAGCTGCTGCAGTCTCGCGCCCAACTCTCGAAGTCGATGAGATCAAAGCAAAAGAATCGAGAAATTTCTTCTGAAGCTGCTCATGCTTCCAAGAATCGTCGTGGGGATGCCGGTCAAGACTGTGGGTTGTCGGCTCACCACGCACCCGATCAATCAGCGAAAGCAGCGTCGATACAACCACGAACCGATTGTGAGCCGCGCCTAAGACATTGGCAGGTGCGCCGACGAGAGACGCATGTGACTTCGTCAAAGTATCGGCCGTTTCTGTGGACGTCACTGCGAGCCCAATCTGATTGGAGGGCCAGGCAAATGGTGAATCCATTTCTCCCTGAAAAGAATTGAGGGTTGGGACAGAGGAGGCGGTGAGATCAGTTAAAGCGAGGTTCAACGATCTTCAAAGGTCTCATGTTATATTGGTGATTCATATTGCATCTGCTCGTTTCGCGCCCAACATCCAGTCGTCATATCATCCAGTCATGTGCCTAAGCTTCCTGTTGGAGGCCAGGCACATCTTATTGGCCCAAAATGTGGAAGATGAATCACAAATCAGGCTCACGCAACCTTAACGTATTAGGGTTCGCCCAACCGCCTCATTAGGCGCCAATAACAGACTGAGGTCCTGATGCATCTCCCGAATGACGTTGTCGGCGTCCAATTGCGAGGTAATGTTGTATTCTTGCCAGGGACACTGCCTCAGAATAATATGCACCCGAGAACGATAGGCTCGTTTACATGTCTAACTTGCTCGAACACATGCATGCACATAATGCACATATAAACATTCCCGCACTCGTTCCCCAGTTTCTTGTTCTCATCTATCATTGCCACTTCTGAGGCAGTCCTGGCACGGATATTTCGTTTGATATCCTGGTGAAAGGAGAGCTGTTTCTTTCAACTTTGGCTTGAGATGGTCTACCATTTCCACTATGGGAAAAGAACTGATACGGGCATTTCGCCTCGGGGCTGAAGATCCGTTACTCTCAGAGCATAATGACTTCAGCTTGTGGGAAGACTCCTTCAACGATCGCGACCCTCAGGCAGCTTCGATAACACCATATGTCCCGGAGTCAAACGTCGGGAATGCCATAGAAAGTGCACCTGCATCTGAGATCACCATTCCTTGTCTTTCCCCATTCGAACTCGTTTTCGAACTCTCAGCTCCCTCCCAATGCTCTTGAGGCGTTGACGAGTCGCCACCGCTTCACCGGGAAGCAAATCCCATGGGTGAGGAAGCGGAGCAGATGGATTTGAAGAGTTACGCGACAGAGACTGTGGTGCATCGACTAGCAACCGACTCGCAAACGGAGATCCTGCCGAAGTGTGTCGACCTGACTTACACCTCTACCGCCCCTATACATCCTACCATGGCTGTCGCCGATTTTTCAAAGCCAAGGACTCGCGTTCGATGCTATTGGAAAGGATGCTCGTTCAGGGGTAGAGGTCAGGAGAATGCCCGGTAAGTTCTGCCCTTTCTAACAAATACCACTTTACCTGTTTGGTTCCGAGCTGATGTTTTCGCGGGTTCAGAGAGCATATGGCACATCACAGGAAATGCCCGAAAAATGACTGTGAATCACAATTTGACGAGGAAAAGGAAAAGAGGAGACATGTATGGACGAAGCATATGAATTGGGCGATCAGTGTCGACTATCCTAAAATCACTGGCCAGTGTGATCTTTGTGGGAAGGTTTACAAACGGGGAGACTATGTGATTCGTCATAAGAGAGAAGAACACGAGGGGAAGAAGAGAGGAGAGAAATAGTTTGAGGTTGAGCTTTCGAACCCATGTTTCTATCCATACACTTCCTTCCTTGGTTAGTCGCGACTAGTGTATCTGCTGTGTTCGAAGTTTACTCGAGGATTATAGCATTATAGCTGGTTGAAGTAGAAACAACGGCAATGGAAGAGACGACAGTGGCAGAAACGAGAATACTGGCGACCATACGAGAGACAATGACGACGACATATACAGGAAACACAGTCGTTTTGCGGTCTCAAAGTCCTATGGCAACAGAATGAGCACGGAGAGTCTTGCCGAAAATCTGCAAGGCGACCTTGTGTTAAAAAGCAATCACGAAGGAGAATATCCTAGCTCACGTGGACAACTCCGGCTGACAGATGCCAATCGAATGAATGATTCACAAAGGTAACGGAAATCATACCGGCCACACCCCTGCGATAGCACCAAACCAAGCGGTCAGACTTTCCGACAAGCTGGCCAAATTCGTCCCAAGTCGGTTGGCCATTCGACTCAGATCATCGACAACACCTTCCGAAAAAAGAGCGAAAAAGGCATTCTCGTATAACTCGAGACGAGGAGGCACTCGGTAACAGCCTAAAACCTCAAGACAGACCAGGGCCATTCTCACGAACCCCTTTCCTAGGTCCTCGGATCGCTGGTTCGATGCGCAAATCTGGCCCATCTCCCGCTCCTGCCAACCAATCTTTTGATACTCTGAACTCCGCGCGACCCGACATTACATAAGATGACAGCCTTAATGCGGCTCCCTGACGCCGATGATGAAACCGTCACTTTGGAGGGGTGTTCCCCAGATTCGGAGGCGCAACCCTGTAACCGACCGACCTTGAGACGTTTCAGCGAATCGTCGTGGTGGGGGCGCCACCCAACTTGGGCGCAATGAGCTTAAAAAAATACGCTCGAGCACCCCTGTCCGCCGGTTAAGCGACGAAGAAAAAGCTGACACAGGTCACAGAAGTTCGGCCATCTCCTGGACTCCTGTTTGGACTAGGGCCGCCTGCACCTCACCTGGCTCAACGAACATTAGCAGTCACCGCTTAAGGTCGCAAGTTTGTGTGGGGAGTTTGGGAAGATGAGCGGCGCCTCATGTCGCATCAAGCTTAATCTTCTCTCTTTGGCGAGAGCGACTCATCCCTCCCATCTTTGACGGGATGGATTTAAAGGGCGCCTCGACGCCTCCCTCAACCCGAGACATTCGTTTTGAGACTCATCCCATTCGCTCACTCTACTTCCAACTTTGACAACCTTCTCTTCGTTTTGGCTGGTCCTTCTTTCTTGTTTCAACTTTAAATCACTATATTCGATTCTTCGATTTTCCATCTTCAGCCGCAAACATGAAGTTCTCCGCCGTTCTGTCTCTTGCTCTCGCCACCGCCGTCGCGGCCATGCCCACCGAGGACCTGTCCAAGCGCCAGACTGTTCAGAAGGGCAGGCAGACCCTCGTCTTCAAGGAGCAGGGTGGCGTGCCCGGAAACGAGTGCCTCACCTTCCGCAACAACGGTAAGTTAACACAGACTCAATTGAACTCTTGGCAAGATGTTTGTCCTTAACACATCACTTAGGCGAGATCGTCAACGCTGCCTGCGTCAACACTGCCGCCGACAGACAGATCACCCCCTCCACCAGGAACGGCAACAACGTCCTTCTTGTCCAGCGCTCTTTCACCGCCGGCTTCCGTCCTGATCTCGTTAACAAGGAGGTCTGCGTCGGCTTCAACGGCACTGCGATCCGCGCTGAGGACTGCGCTGCTCGCGGCATTGAGTTTGTCTCTCAGTCGGGCAACCAGCTCGTTGCCTCTGGCGGTGCTTGCTTGAACGGCCACGACAACGCGGCTCAGGTTACTGTCTCTGCCCAGGGCCAGGGCTGTGCTTCTTTCACAACCACCTCTGTCAAGGCTACTGCCCCGTAAAGGGATGTATGACTGGCGGACGGACAATACCATGACAAAAGAGGAAGTGAAGGGTGAACCATAATGCTGGAGATGGGACTTCGACTTAATTATTACCAATGGAAAAGAGTTGCTGTGATTGATTTTGCCTATACACGTCGTGTTGCCTCGCATGCCCGGCTCCAAAGTTGCTGGCAGCTTTCTGTATATCGCACGTGATAGCTCTGGCAGCCTGGCATGGTGTGATATGCATTACTCCTCTGGCCAATGGGAGAGTTGCCCGCCTAAAATGCACTGCCTACCTACACAATCAATCTCAGGCGCTGATGTCTTCGAGGGCTTTCCTTGACAGGAATCACACTCGCAATTTTAGAAGGCCTGTAAGGACATCTACCTGTTGAGGTTTACCTGCTCCTTTATCATGTCTCGCTGGCACCACGCGGGCTGCCTGAGTCCCCAAGTCGAGATTAAGAATGGGCTGCCAGAGTGTCGCACCTGCGACTATTCACCTGATCTAGCTGCCTTGATGCCCACGAATGCATCTTCGATTCTTACTATCCCCGAAGATGAGCGTTCCGGCTCAATGAATCTATGGTGGCCTCGCTCCGTACCTTATTGCAACAATGCCAAGAGCTGCAACGAAGGAGACTGCCTGACTGGCGGTAACCCCAAGGCGCGGGTCCCTTCAGCCCCCGATCAAACGGTGCCAGACCTGGCAACAACTACCACTGCCGCCACACCAGGTTCATCAACCATCTATTCACAAACGCTCAAACATACAGATATACGGTTGGCCGTGCTGACCCATTCTGAGTCTCACGAGTTCCCGGTACATCTGGACTTGGAAATTTACGAACTGGACGACTGCCCCGAATATGAAGCTGTTTCCTACCTTTGGGGTGGAGAAGACGACGATACTACTCTATGCTGCCCAATATACGTCGGTCCTTTCTGAGACGTCTTCTTCCAAACGAAGAATTGCTGGGAAATGCTTCAGTTCATGCGGCCATGGCGGGGGATCCGTATGGTATGGGTCGACGCTGTCTGTATCAACCAGGCAGATGTGCCCGAAAGAAGTCAGCAAGTCGCTAATATGAGCCGGATCTACTCTGGATGTACCCGCGTCATCGCCTATCTTGGGTCTGACATTGTTACACCGTTGAATGGGAGGCATGCCCGCCGCCATCCACTGCGCGACCTTGAATCAGGATTGGTAGTGCCGAGTTTCTCCGAACATCAACAACCAAAGTTACCCTTGACTCTCACAAGTTTGCTTGAACGACGATACTTTTCCCGCGTATGGGTGATCCAAGAGCTTCTGCTGCCCTGCCAGGTCTTGGTCCGGATAGGGGATATCGACGTTTGGGCTGACGGTTCAACGGCGACCCAAATTTCGGATTCGTCCACTTCTCTGGCATGGAGCGATAGCGCTGCAGAATGGTTCGGGCATATGTGTCGAGCTGATCAGCCTGAGAAGAACATTACACGCCTTCTGGGGATGACTTCCAAGGCTGAAGCAACAGACTCCCGCGATCGCGTTTTCGGCTTGTTAGGAATCGCCCGAGTTGAAGAGGATTTGTGCTCACATACACGAAACCGTGAGCTACAAGCAGACTACTCTTTATCGTGTCAACACGTCTTCATCGGCATATTTGCTCACTGCCTTTTGAATTTTGGTTGGGACCAAATTCTCTATGCAGCCCGTGCAACGAAAGCTCGCAATGGGTGTCCATCTTGGGTTCCAGAATGGGGATCACAAGAGGAGTGGCGCCGCGTTTTCCGGGGCTCAGACCTTATAGGCTATGAGTCCGTACAACTAATTAGAGCCATGGAACTTGATAGAAAGCAGGTGCCAGAATGGTACACATTCGAAACATACCGGCTCGACAATAGTTGGGGTTTTAGACCAGAAAAGTTTGAAGACCAAGTCTGCAGCCATACAGGGGCGCTATACCTCAACGTCGCGCAGTATATGCCCATCAAGTCACAGCCAGCCCGCATCGGCAAACATAACCAGTATCATATCTTTAGAATTCGGCCCCACAGTATGTATCGGGTATACATCTTTTCAAGCCACTTACTGGACGAGCTGGACTTTCTGGGAAGCGAGCAGTTATTCGTGTACAACTCGAGCTTGTACCCGACAAACCTGACCTACCTGATTTTACGCCCCGTTTTCGGGACCCAGAATTCTTTTCAACTCGTTGCCGCTTGCCCTCAAATAGTTATTGGTGAGGTAAAGGCGAGCGACTCTAAACGTTATACTTCGCGGAGAAACGTGTATCGAAACAAAATTATTCCGCTTGCAGACTTGCATTCAAGTTTGAGTAGCACTCTGAAAGCTGTCAAAGAGCTCTGCAAGGAGAAGCTCGACTTCGCTGGCTCCAATGACAAAGATGGGTTGATTCGGTTGTTGTTTCCCCATGCCGAAATAGTCGGAGACTTACTTGAGCGGTATGCACACCTTGCCGCAACGGAACATATCGGAAAGGCAGCCCCCGATTTGTCTTTGGAGGAGACCTATCTCAAGCTTTGCTACGACATGGAAGGCGTGGTGTTGGAAATGGATTATGTCGTTTTCACGTTCAAACAACATACTTGGAGGGAACAAAAGCTGTGGATACGGCTCGTTCAACCGGGACAGTCAAACAATATTTGGCAATTTAGTACCGAAAATTTCGGCTGGACATCCAATTACTCGACGATAAGTTCACGTCTCGGTGAGTGGATCAAGGTTCGATGCCGAGGATCCACCTTCACCAATGCGTTCTTCAAAACCAACCGGCAGCTCAGGCAACTCTGGTCTAATCTGCGAGCCCTCGGACACGTTTCGGCTCATACTGGCGAGAATATTCAGGAGATGCTTGAGAGAGAGCCAAAGGAAGAGGATGAGTATATTGGATGCCCTTCTTGGTCTTCACATCCTTCACTTCTCCATGATTTTGCATTGCGTAATGATTTAGGAATTATGGGAGGAACTCGTGTCGTCAAGCTAGTATAGCTGTTTAACAATCTCTTCTGTTACGGATGGCATGATTAAGAACTCATGATGAGGTGCCTCGGTTAGCCTTTCTAGTGAAAAAGCCACATATGACAGGGTCACGCACTACTCTCATTTGACAGTCAATCCCCTAAACATGTGCACCAAAGGATAAAAAAGGTCAACAAGGAAAACAAGAGGATGTCGTTAATATGTGCGATGAGTTTGCTAAGCTACCATAGGCATTTTCAACGTTTGGATACCCTCAATAGCTTCGTCAATTAAAGCATGCAGAAATTTTACGAAGGCGGCAGTCGGGTCGGGCTATCAACAAACGCCTGCAGAAACGCATCTCAGTGAGTGTACAGGTGAAATCCTCTGCGAAGGGCAGCCCGGTCCAACAAGTTCCGCGAGACAGATTCACAAGGTTTCAATCGCTGAAAGAAGCAAAAAAAACTCGTGAGATGGACCATTTAGTAGCAGAGGTGAAAACATACGACGTTGATCACCGTAAACTCTTGATGAGAATGGAACTATTATAGCACTACTTAGACAAAATCGTCGGTTTGAATCCGTTCTTCAATACTGTCCACCGGCAAGGTAGCTACCTGGCCGAGATAAGGATTTTTAAGGCTGCAGAAACTTGCCTCAGATGGATATCTGGTGATCAATACTTTACCAAGTGAGGAAAGCCTCCCATACATGATTTAGGAAAACCGTCAGTCACTTGGACAATCTACGAAGTTGTCTTTTGGCCGGATCGTGCTTGTCGATACCCAATATAAATGTTCAAATGATGCTGGAGAATCGGCATCATGTCCTCGTGGCGCGGCTTGGCCAAAGACACTTGACATGCGTGTGTTACTATTATCAGCTTGACGTTCGCGGCCTTATTGGGAAGTGATGAAATACATCTGTCAACCACAAGTAGCCGTTCGGCCAACAGGTGCTATCTATTTACCCAATCAGAGTCATCTAGGTTTTGTGATTGTTGTCAAATCTGTCTTATCTTCTTCTTGTGCGAGGGTATTCTGGATTTATCTTCTCCAACCATTTCGCCTCTTCCTACAAGACCCAGGCACCGGCAAGCTCTTCCTCGAAAAGCACTCCTCATCAACACAGTCTAGATCAAAGAACCGAATGACTTCATCAGGCTGATCCGGGATATTGTGATCAACCCCATGCGCCAAAAACGACTCAAATAGCCCCCTCGTTCCATAAACACTCTTCGTCCAGTTTGCAACAGGATCATTCTCTACAACCTCCGTCGGCGTCTGACTAACACCTAGCACCGTAGTCCACATCTTGATCTCTTCATAAAAGTTCGTCACATTCAGCACATTATCCACATCCCCATGCAACACCTGCATCTTCGGCCTCGGGCCCTCGTAACCCGGATACGCCGCTCTCACTATCTCCGCCCACTCCTCCCCGGTATGCGTAATCCGCCCGCTCGCACAATCATCAGACCAGACATCATACCCGTCCGCGGCATAGCACCCAAACGGCACCCCCGCAAACGCCGCGCCGGCCGCAAACACATCGGGGTACGCCCCGACCAGCACGTTCGTCATCATGGCCCCTGAGCTCGTGCCCAGCGCGAAGACGCGGTCCGGGTCGACGTCGTAGTTTTCGAGCGTCCAGCGGACCATGCTCACGATGCCGAGGGAGTCGCCGCCGCCGTCGTGGGAGAGCGTCTGCGGGGAGGAGACGTCCCAGCAGTAGTCGGCGGTCCAGGGCGTGGACGGGTAGATTGTGACGAAGCCGAGGGTGTCCGCGAGGGAGCGCCAGGGCTTGTTGTTGAAGGCATCCTGGGCAGTGCCGTGGCACCAGTGTGGGAAGACGAGGAGGGGCGCGCTGGGGATGAGGGAGTCGGGGACGTAGAGGTAGAAGGAGACGTTGGTTGGATTGGGGCCGAAGGAGGTTATTTGTTGGAGGGATGCTGCTGTTGCGAGGGGGAGGGCGGCGGCCCAGGTGAGGAGGATTGAGCGCATCTTGTGGTTTCTGAGAGGGGCACTTTGAAGGAATTCAGAGCCAAAGTGAGGAGGCCAGGAGAGCACCGAGATGAAGGTGAGAAGACGGGGGCTGAAGACGCATTTTATGTTGGTGAGAGCTACCCCGGCCGCGCTAAAATATCGACAAGCTTCTCCAAGATCATGATCTCAGGTTCCCCTCACTGGTCAGAAGGCCAATTGAGTTGATTGAGGTTGCATTTTGCGCGCCTGGTTGGCGGGAACGTGGTTGTAGAGGGGATCGCCGGTGGATCTGGACCATGGAGGTTGGTGCCTCCGTGTCCCAAAACGGGAATGTGGAGACTCTTTGGATCCGGTGAGCCGGGATATCGGTGTGGCAGACCGGAAACACGGCGGACTTGCAGGCGCGCAGAGACCAACATCGGAGATGGGACGTCATGGGGAGGTGTTGGTAGAACAGTTTGCTGAGGACTCAATTGGGGTTTCCTCAAGGCAAGGAGGTGTCTTCGGTTGCCAAGGGGTGAAGTGCAAACAGTCACGCAAACATCACTCGAAACTCATTGTCTACAAACAGTTCACCAGATAACCAATTGATTTACCGAAACTCCTACAACCAGCTTTTTCGCCCTATTGCACAATATTATGTCAATTGTCGACCGAGCCAAGTCTATGTGCCGTTCTACCCCCCTCCTCTATGCATCGCGACACCCTTCTCATTTTCTCTTCGCGAAAGAAGAAGCAGTTTTCTGAACCTTGGCCGGCGGCGCGGCCTCCGCATCGCTGTCGTCATCGTCATCAGACTCCTCAACATCGTCGTAGTCAACCTCCTCGTCGTCATCGACCTCCTCCGCATCGCTCATGTCGTCCTCCACCGCGGGCTCCTCATCATCGTCGTCCTCATCCGAGTCGCCAATGAAGCCGTTCGTCGTGGGGACCTCATCATCGTCCTCGTCTCCCAGCAGCGCCATCTCCGTGCCGTTGGTCTCGGCGCCCGTGGTCTCGCCCTCGATGTAGATGGCGGCCTCCTTCTCCTTCAAGTCCTCCTCATCCTCATCGTCATCTTCGTCGTCGTCGTCGTCGTGACGTGCGTGGCGGCTCCTGCGCGTCCGCTCCTTGCGGATGCTCATCTGCGCCTCCAGCATGTCAAGCTTGCCCTTGAGCGCCAGCAAACTAGGCAGGCCGCGCGAGCGCTCGTTGAGGACCTTTTGCAGCGCGAGTAAACGCTCGAGAACCTTGGGCTGCACGGCCAGGGCGCCGCCATGCGAGACGAGGGTCCACTTCACCCAGACCATGAGGCTGCCCGCGCGGCCGGGCCGCCTGTGGAAGCGCGCGGCGAGCTTGGTGAGGAGGATGCCGGCGAGGCTGCTGTCGAGGCGCTCGATCGTCTGCTGGATGGTCGCGACCTGGTTGACCTGCAGGCAGGACTCGAGCAGGTCGTTGTCTTCGGTCTTGAGGGCTTGGGTGAGGACGGTGCTCAGGGATGATAGGGACGGCGCGGCAAGGTTCTTTCTTGAGGAGCTGGAGACGACTTCCTTGGAAGCTTCTTGTTGGGCGAGGATGGCGGGGACGTCGATCGTGCCGCGCAGGAGCTCGCCGAAGCTGGGCGATCCGGCCTCGTCGTCCGACTCTGCGGCGGCGGCATCCGTCTTTTGTGCTTGGTTCTCGGCGGTCTCTTGTTCAGCTCCGTTCACGGGTTCCTTCGCTTCGGCCCCGGCGTCGGGCGACTCCATCTCCTCGTCGGAGGCATCCTCCTCGCTGTCCTCGTCGGACGAGATCTCGATTGGTTCGGCGTCGCCCTTGACGGCGGCTTGTAGCGAGTCTGTCGCGGAAACGGCAGCTCTGCTCTCGTCGATTGTCGTCTTGGGAGCTCGGATCGAGGGCTTGACGACCGGCGGCGCGAACTTGCCGGACGACCTTCTCTTCGCAGACATTATGGCGATTGTTCGGTCGGAAGGGAGGGGGGGTATCTTGGGATTGGTGGAAGAAGGTAGGAAAATTGTTGATTTTTGGGGGGACCCTCACGCCTCCAGCAACGACAGCGACGAACCAGAACTTTTTTTCTGCCGGTCGCCAATTTTTTTTTTCGTCTGGCGCGGATGACCGCCCGCGGGGGATGCTGACGTAAGGGACCTGGTCGATCGTACCTGCCGACCTACGAATGCAAGCTTATGTAAGGCGGACCCCATTTCAGTCCACGGTCGGGAGAAGGAGAAGGGTTTGGCCGACTCTCAGGGTCCAGGTAGATGCACGGACAGAAGATTCATCACGTGGCGGAACCGGACCTCTGCACATGTCATCCTTCCCAACTTGCTCTCACCTGCGACCTTCATGACTTTCTATCAAGCTCCATAATGCTACGCGCGCATCCTGCCCCGTTCATCCAAAACAATTCCCCTCATGCTATCCATAATGGTGTACTGCTCCATGGCGACCATCCCTTACTCATGGCTTTTCCATCAAATGATTGACAGGTCTGCTCTCCATGGCAATGGATGGTGCAAGCCTGTTGAGCCTCAAACGCGAGTTGAACTGCGACGCGGTGGCTGTGCGCAGAGCCTAAAAATCTGCTGGAAGCCATTCGCGAAAACGCGGAAGTGTTCAAGCCTCAGGCCGGGCAGAGCAGGCCGGTCCTCAAGAAGGACCTCAACCAAACGCAGGTCTGATTGGCTCACGGGGCACAACTACCCACAATCAGAACTAGGGAAGCTTTTCATTGGACGACGCGCTGCTCAGGCAGGCGTGAAGCCGTCTCTAGGTGCTATGCCGTATTTGTCTCATCAGGCCCCGCTTTAGCGTCGTCCGACACGGTGATTGGGTCAAACCGGTGCTTTCATCCCTGTCTATTACCCTTGCCAGGGTAGACCGTCAAGCTCCCGCAGGGGTCAGCGCGACTTGGCGGGTTCCTACAAATAAGAAGTGGCCCCGATTCCTAAAATTCGCGCCTTTTGATGCGAAAAAGTCCTGGAAAATTCCACGAAGCTCGCAGTCATCTGATCTGTCACGAGACCGTCGAACGCCAGCCACTCACAGTCCTCGACTGCGCTCCGTTCCAGACTCGCTGCCAACCAGCTGCTTCCTCATCCTTCCGGTACGTACCGATTTTTGTTTCTGTCGCATCCGTTGCGTTGCGCAATGCAGCAGCAGCCATGTCGCGTCACTCCTTCCTCGCGTTTGCATCAGCTGCATCACCGCCATCCTACTTCTTTTTCTCTTTCCTTGCGACGGACAGTGTTGGTGTTGGCCTTACCGCCAATCTTAGCCTGTACCTTACACAGAACATTCTATCATTATGTACACTCTGAAAATGACAAACATGCCATGGAACTCGCGTCTCCTGTTTTCTCTGGCCGCTGATTGATATCGCTTCCTGACTGGAATCTGGCGCGTTGGCATTCGCTGCGCTGGCTGGTCCACTTCATGTTCACCTCTCACCGCACTGCACCGCGGCACCAGCCTCACCGCACTTACACCTTCATCATCAGCCACATCTCGCAGCTGGCCTGTTTACTGACTGCATCTTTGGCTGTGCGTCTAGATCTCTTTTCCAACACTTCAGTGGAGGAGCAACTCCATCGCTCCCAAACCAGCCCGATTCACTTCGAGGTGAGTGCGGTTTCCCTCTCTTTCCTTCTTGTTCTCTCACTCTGTTTCGGCTTCCCGCTTCGCATCACACATTCATATCCATCCCGTTCCACGCCCCCATCCCCGTCACATTTCCCAGCCTCGCGCCTTTAGTCCTCATCCGGGCTGCAGGATGCCTCCTCATTGGCTAGTGCCTCCACTCTGTGCATAAATATGCATTTTTATGTCACCCTCCGGGCCCCTCCCCCCGGTCACCCGCGTCCCCTTCAACTTGCTCTTCCAACCATTTTCTCGCAAAATTGCGATTTCTTCCCTCTTTTTTTTCTTCCCTCGGACCTCCTGCTCTCTTCCTCCTCCCCCCTAGTCGTCGATCACCCAGACGCACTGACCACCTCTCCTCTCTGACCCCTTCTCGCCTCCTGCCTCTCATTGCACAGGTCCTTCCTGCCCAACGCTACGCCACTGTTCTTTATTTCTGCCACTGTTTTCAGGCCGCACCCCTTCTGAAGACTGAAGCACTGCGTGATTGCGCTGCCCCCGATAAGGCCAGATAACCGGCTGTCCGGGGACCACCCCCAATTCTCTCTTTCTCATAAATAGCACGCGCCGCCATCTCGGCCAAAAACCACTGACGTGCACGCGATTTCCTCCGCCCAGGTCCCTCCACCCACCCGAACCGTATCGCATCGCCAAAAAAAGCCTACGGACACTGCACCTTCCGTTTACTGGGCGCGTCGCAAATCGGCCGGATTAACCAATCCACCACCACCGCCTCATCAGGTCGCCGCATTCAAGCATCATCGATCTGCACAGTCGCATAATTACCTGCGCCTTTGCAATCATCCCCGGCGCATTCGCGAATCTTCTTCCCGAGGTTGTCGCGACTTTCACGCTAGCCGCATCCCGGTCATTCCTGCCCGAGTTGCATGCGCGATCCAGGATCGCGACGCTCCTTCCCAAGCTTCCATCCTTTGCGACGGTAGCTTCCCCGCGATCGCGCCTTCGCCGCACCCTCGCCTTCCTCGTCACGAGAACCCGAGATCGTGCCTTCCGTCCGATTGAGAGGAGTCGCTGTCTTCCTCTTTCGCACCCGATCGCGTCGTCAATCAACGACACTCGAACCACGGCCATCATCACCATTAGCCTGTCGCATCCCATTCATCCAATTTTGCGCGCGCCGCCATTGATGTTGCGTCGCGCACAATAATTCTATCCTCATCGTAAACACCACATGGCAGTCATGGCGTCACCTCAGTCAGAACGCGCCACCTCGGATCAGAAATCAGTCGAGTTCGCGCCTACAAAGGAGGAGAGCAAGCCGGAGACCAACGGGTAAGTGATGCTTAGAGCTATGTCTTTGCGCGTCGCACTCGATACGAGTTTGGCGCGTCATGGCGCAAAGTTGCTTGAACCCAACAATGGAACTGATGTCTCTCGCAGCCACGCCTCACCATCCGAAAAAGTCACCGAGTCTGAAGAGCCCACCGTCAATGGCAACGGCAAGCACGATGACGAGAAGAAGGAACCCGCTGAAACCGATGTGAGCGCCGCCAAGGATGCCGACGCTGCATCCAAGGAGGGCTCTGCGAAGCCGGATGAGTCACCTAAGGAGCCCAAGGCCGATAAGTCCGACGACGCACCGAAAGACGACGCAAAGAAAGACGAATCTAAGGATGACTCGAAGGACGAGAAGAAGGATGAGGAGAAGGAGAAGACCAAGTCCGACAGTCCGGCAGCTGCCGAGCCGGCAAAGGATGTCGACATGACCGACGCGCCTGAACCCAAGCCTGAGGAGAAGTCGGACAAGAAGCCGGAGGAGAAGGCGGCTGAGGCATCCGAACCCGCCAAGAGCGCGTCGGATGCCAAGGAAGACGTCGAGATGAGCCAGGACGACGACAAGGTCAATGGGGCGAAGAAGGAGGAGTCGTCACCTGCGCCGGCTGCTGCAGTACCAGAGGTAGATCTTCACCCTGCAAGCATGTCACAACTTGCAATTGACCATGACAAGGCAAAGTCTCCAGCTCCCAAGGATGACGACGTTCCCATGACCGAGGCACCCCCAGCGAGCAAGATTTCTCGCGAGCGAGAAGAAGACGCCGCTGATGAGCCTGCACCGAAGCGAGCCAAGACCGAGTCGAATGCCGATTCGCAAGAGGCCCGTGCCGCTGAGTCCACTGTCGAAGTCAAGCCGCAGGGCGATTTGGCTATGGGCGAGTCTGCTCTCGAAACCCTTCCCCTGTGGAACGATACCGAGCGCGACCCCCAACCGTTGACTTCACACCAAATACGCGAATTCCGTAAAGTTTTAGCTGGCGTGAAGAAGACGAAGCATGGCGGTCACTTCAAGGATGCTGTTGTCAAGATGTGGCCTAGTCTAGCCGACAGCTACATCTTGCGGGTTAAGAATCCCATGGATATCGGCGAGCTTGAGCGCAACTTGCGCGACAACAAGTACAGCTCCCTGCGCAAGTTCAAGGACGACCTCGGCTTGATTTACAAAAACTCTTGCACGTTCAACGGTGTTAACAACGAGATAACGTCAGCGGCTCTCAATGTCGTTCGGCTGGCATGGACCCGTGTCATGGAGGTCCCCTCAGATGAGCCAGCGAAGTCGAAGCCAGTACCCAAGCCCTCTCGTCACTCCGAGACCCGAACACCCGCGCCTGCGCCGCCAGTCCGCAGACAGCCTAGTGTAACTGCTGCAAGCCCTCCGGCGAAAGCCGAGACGGAAGCCTACGCGGTCCCGCCTGGTGGTGTGCCTCAGGTTCGACGTGCGTCGACACAGAATGACCTTGACCGACCTAAGCGCGCCATCCAGCCCACCAAGAACAGAGACCCTGATTACACGGCCAAAAACTTCAACAAGAAGAAACTCTCCATTGAGCTTCAGTTCTGTTACGAGGTCTTGAGCGAGTTGATGGACCAGAAGCACGCGCAGATCAACTTCGCCTTCCTGCACCCTGTCGACCCTGTTGCTCTGGCAATTCCTACGTACTTCACCATCATCAAGCGTCCCATGGACCTTGGTACGATCATGGGCAAGCTGAAGAACTTTGACTATCAGTCAGCAAAGGAATTCCAGGGCGACGTCAAGCAGGTGTTCAAGAACTGCTTCAAATTCAACCAGCCCGGTCAGCCTGTCTACGAGAATGGACAGGAACTGGAGAGCATCTTCAGGAATCTTTGGTCAAAGAAGGAGCAGTGGATCGCCAAGCACACCCCTGCAAAGCCTGTTTCCGATGGGTCAGCCCACGACAGTGACGATGAGGCTGAAGAAGAAGAGGAAGAAGCGCCCGCTGCCGCTGCCGAGCCGGCGACCAACAAGACAATTCAAATGCTTGAGAAGCGCCTCAAGGAAGAAACGGAACAGCTAACGCAGCTGTACACAACGGCAGACGCATCGAGCGACGCGATGATTGATCTCCAACAGAGTGTCATTGCGACCATTAGACAACGAATTTTGCAGGAGAAGCAAAGTCTGCCGGCTCAGAAGCCTGTCAAGGGAGCGAAGGCGAAGCCGCCTAAGCCCAGCAAGCCAAAGGCCAGTGGTGCTCCCAGCAAGAAGGCTGCCCCGGCCGCTCCTCAAAAGAAGAGTGGCGGCGGCGCGCCTAAGAAGCCAAAGCAACGCTCGATGACCCAGCCCGAGAAGGATGCAATCGCGAACGCTATCAACGACCTCGAGAGTCCTCACATTGAGAGAGCTATTGACATCATCAAGAAGGACACGGGGCAATCGGTGCGTAACCTTTTTCTGTGCACTTGAATCCGTTTGCTAACAGACTGCAGGAGAACAGCAGCGGCGAGCTCGAGTTGGAGATAGATCAGCTGACCAACGAAGCATTGCACAAGCTGTGGGATCTTTGCAAGAAGGCCTTGCCCTCGTTTGGCTCAGGCCTGGCCCCGGCAGCAGCATCTGCTCGTGAGGCCTCGCCGGTGAACAGCGCGCCTGCGAAAGGCGGGTCCAAGTCGAGCAAGCCCAAAAAGAATAAGCCGATGAACGCCCAGGAGCAAGAAGCGCGCATCGCAGAGCTTGAAAGGCTGCGCAACATGTACGGCAGCAAGGGCGGATCCGACGACGGTCACGAGCGACCAGGTAGTGCCGGTCGTGCGGACGAGGCGCCGATTCATGGAGACAGCGAGTCTTCTGATTCTGAGGAGGAGTAATTGCTTGCGCGTAATCAGCAACGCGTTTTATGTTGAATCTGCAGGAGGGGAGGGAGAGAGGATGGCGACGCCAGCATAACCTACCTGCCTGGAAGGCCTGGCGTCCTTCATGGCTCATGTCAACCACGCCGTGGGGCTCATCCGCCCAAGAGGGTGGCAAGCGAGGCTGGTCTCATGTTTTGGACACGGCCTCAGTAAATCATGACCTCGCGAGTACCGCATTTGAAGCCGATTGTCTGCGCCCGAGGAGTGGCTGCGGAGACAGATGAAAAAGGCGTTGATTTGCGGTGTTACTGGATGCCGCGTTTTGAGAGCATCCACATTATTTGCTAGCAGCATGATTCGGCGAGCTAGCGGTTTGAGTTGTAGAATAAGATGTATAATAACACTCTTCATCCCATTGTCGTAGTGAGGTTGTGATGCTGCTCATCTTGGACGGACGACTCGCGTACTCGCCGATGGAACGGCATCGACGATGCCGACTGCGTCTTGGGTCTACAGCTGAGTCAGCGCTTGCAGAAACTTCCGTCTTGAGACTGGGTGATCCCGGATCGAGATCGAGAGCGGAAGGTTGGATCGACTGATGTGACATCGGATTGATGCTGCTTGAGTCGCGTGAGATGTGGTGAGTTGGACTTCGGATATGAGCGTTGCGCCCAGGCCGAGACTATCTTGAGTCGGTCGGGTGTCTCTCGGATGAAGCTTGATGAAGCTTCTGGATCTTTTTCGAGAGGTTCAGAGCTGATGCTGGAGTAGGCTGTCCGTGTGATGAAAAAATGAGCTGGATGTGTGTGTGTGTTTCGAGAGCAGGAAAAATTGCAGTTGTTGCCTGCAGGTTGATGGTTTTTTTTGCTGGTTGTGGTTGGTGTCCAGGTGGTGGGGAGTGGCAGAAGGTAATGAATGGGTGATGTGTGGTCGAGGGCTCCTCGGCTCCGGGGGTTTGGTGCGAAGCTTTGATTGGTGTTGTGGGGCGTGGCGGCGGCGCGGTGACGGGGTCCGGCCGGAGACGGCAGGGACGGAGGGAGAGATGACGGAGGATGGAGGCAGGTGTCGTTACATCAAGAGCAGGCTGACATTTCTATCGAATTACGTTTCGGTTTATGGTCTGGGTTATGATTTGCATTGGGAAGTTGTGGAGGAGTGAAATCTATGCCGACCGTATCTCCTGTGGCTTGCCCTCATCCCCGTTGTCGTTGTTGTCGTCTTCTTTGCTGCTGTTGTCT
This sequence comes from Colletotrichum gloeosporioides, assembly GCF_011800055.1. Taxonomy (NCBI): domain Eukaryota; kingdom Fungi; phylum Ascomycota; class Sordariomycetes; order Glomerellales; family Glomerellaceae; genus Colletotrichum; species Colletotrichum gloeosporioides. The sequence goes on along the minus strand of NW_025544711.1, from coordinate 163,550 downwards.
CTGCCGCCGTCGTCCCCGCCACCGCCATTGTCATCGCTATCTCTATTATTATGATGCTCTCTCCTATCGTCATCATGGTTTCTACGATCCTCGTTATCGACTTGGCCATTCATTGATTTAGCATACTCTAGCAAATCATGATCCTGATATAATTGAGAAGCCATTCAATAGCCACATAGACAAGGAACAATTAAGAGACCTCGTGAATAACGCAGCTATTGTACAGAGTGAACTGGGGGCTTTGAAGCTAAGTCTATGTATTCATCCATGGCGCGAAGTTTATACAACTACTTTGAATCCCTATGTTTTTGTTCGGAGAAGCTATCGACCTTGCTCTCCCTTGAGAGAACCCCACCTTCAATGTTGCGGCGCTTCACTCTCAACGGTCCGGATTGCTCTTCCTTCAAAATCTCTTTAATCTGAGACCCGTCGATGCCGCCGCTTCCGCGGACGCACTTCATGCAGTCATCAACATCAAGACGGAGACGAAGCCCACGGCCAGCCCCCATCTTACCGGTGGAGGATGGGCCGACCCGTCTGACCCACGAGCCGAACTGCCGCCCTGAATGATCGCCGTCACCGTCGTGCTCTCCGTCACGGTCACCGTAGCCTCGAGAACTTCACCGCGTCAGACATATAGCAGCTGTGTGCGAAATCGTAACTCACGAGGGAACGTCACCCGGTACCAGGTCATCGGCAGGACATACTGGTCCGACTTGGCGATGCAGAAGATGATCCGCCTTGCGTCGTCGCTTCCCTTGGTCTGAAGGACCGTGATTGTGTCGCAGGTCTTCGTCGGTCCGCTACCAGAAGCTCATATTAAAACCACGCATACAGGTTTGTCAAGCGGTAAGACGTACCAGTCAGCCTGTCCGCTCGGTCCCATGGCGAAATTGTTATTCGCGCCTCCGCAGACCGTCGCCAGGTCGCAGTACGGCGTGCCTCGCGGGCAGCACACGCCGTACGTCTCGTCGGCGGCGAAGTAGTCATCCGAGGGACACGTCGCGGATACCCAGGTATCGGAAAAGCTGTACCAGCCTATGAAGCCCGTCTTTCCGTCCGGCGAGCGCGGGGGCCCTTGGCGCGCTTTAAGGAGATGCAGGCGGCGGGAGACGTGGGAAGGGTCCGGCGCCGGTGTGATTTGCAGGAAGGGGGCGGAGAAGGCCGGGGAAGGGGGGCTGTTGTCACGGACGGCGGATGCGAACACGGATCTGGGAGAGAGGAAGACGGCGAGGGAGAGGAAAGTTAGGATGTGCATCGTGGGCACGAGGCCGGCGCGGCCTCATTGGGCTGGCGGCGGAATGGGCACGGGCGCGAGCTGCAGGTTGGCGGGTGTGGATTTGAGATGGACGGGAGGGAGGCAGGTATTATGTGAAAGGGTTATATTCGAGCGTTGATGCCATGACGGGAGAGGAAGACCTTTTCACTGCATGTAGCGGTCGAGGGGGTCTTCACGAGGGTGGGAGGCTAGGCTGTAAACGGCGAGACGTGGGTGCGATGATCCGGGGCTTTGCAGTGCTGGAAAGGATCAGCTGGAGGACCGCGTATGTGTGGGGGTGAGGCTTTGATGACGGTGTTGTGTGTTCTAGGCGTTCAGTCACTGGGGTAAGTAGGTGAGATGGTGTAAGAGGGTGAGACTTTGCTGTAGACCGTGAGTCTGTGAGGATGGGGCTGAGAAGGTCGACACGGCGGACGGCTTGCCGAAGAAACTAAGACTATCTTGGCAACCTCCAGCGAGCTGGTGATCGCTTTGGATACTTCCGTATCCAGCATCTATATAAATCTGAATAGGGGTCGTTCAGGAGATGAACCATGGATCGGGGTTGATGCATGCATGGCTCAAGCTAGGGATGAGGTTGACACTAAGAGATCTGCCTGTTGACACTATTGTGAGTGATTCTCAATGTCTTGTTATGGATGTGTTAGTACATCACCGTGGTACGCAGAGAAGGATGGTCGAGAATGTGATTTGAAATGATACCGCGGTCACTTAGCTGGGTTCTCGGTCGTAAAATGCGCTAATGCACCTGTGCACCCGTGTCAAGTCGAAGACTTAGAACATGAGCCGAACTAGCCTGCATATTCTCCGGCACGATAATGCGAGATTAGGAATGGACTGGTTCCGTGTTTCCATACAATGGCTGGAAAATCCGATGTTCTTGTAGTTTTTGACTTTCCGGGAAGCCTCGACACCGGATATAGCATTCCGGGTTCAACGACCGGGGCCGAGATGAGTCCAAAGTGTCGTAGATTTCTACGCTAGCTGAAATTCACCGAGGAGAAGAGTAAGTTGCGTTGCGTCCCAGATCTTTGAATGTTCTTATGAGAGATTGAGTTGAGGTCGCTGCCGGATCGGCATCTTTGCCTGAGCACGCCCTCGTCTGATGTTGACATTCAAAGCGAAGATGGACTTGGCCCTATCAGGGCATCAACGTCCTTCTCAAAATCAGCTTTCGAATATGATCGCTAGCTTCTGGTCGTCAACTTTAATCCACTTCTTCGCTGTAATGAGTGCAGCTACCCGTCTTCGGCTGCCCTCATCGACATTTTCGTTGCATAACATCACTCCCTTCGCAGCGGCCGCCCTTTCTCATCGATGTGAATGTGTCCGGTAGAAAGAGAACATAAAAGTCTTTACTCCGGAATAGTTGAAAGAAGTTTCTGGGTTTCAACGGGCTTGTTATCTGAGAAGCTGTCTGAAGATGCGCGTTGACTGTCTCGCCCAGTCGTTGAGACAAACGGTAGGTCATAGCCACTGAACTGATTGAAACCACCCCACGGTCATAGCACTTTAAAGCACACACCCAACGATGCCACCAGTCACAGAACTGATTTCAATCGACGTTTATTTTGTCCTGGTTGCTCTCAGAGAGAAAGCAAGCAGCTGAGGGCCTAGAGCTCGAACGTTCTTTGCAGGGTCACTCTGAGCTCTCCAGGGAGGAAACAAGTGTTCGCCCGACCAAAATGAGACATTGCACAAATTCGAAAGAATTTCTTTGAAAAGTATACACTGAAACAAAAAAGTAAATACCTAATCAAGACACGGAGTGATGGCTTTCATCGCTCTCTTGAGTTTTAACTGGTCTCATCAAACGTAGAAATCATTCGGCCCAAACTACATCATTTTACCAACTTCACGATAAGATTATTCTAACAACCTCAGAATAGTCATTGCTAGGCTGGTTGCGATAGCTTTCATAAATGTCTGAATCGATGGCCATGTTCTTCAATGGGGATTCCAGGGTGGGCGGCCTTGTCCCGGGCCAACGGCCGTCTTGATCCCGACATCGGCACTTAGTGGCCGGGAAGTGGGTCCCGAATCGGAATCATGGAGGGGCCAGCTGGCGGCGATGCTCGCGTCATTGGAAGCAAGTCTTTTTGGCACAAACATCAGCAGTTTCAATTCCAGAGTCCGACAAGAATCCTATCAGTGTTTGCGGCCAGCCAGCCATCATAAGCTACAATGAGTCTACCTTCGTTCGTTCGACCCTTCGTCAAGTCTGAGATCCGCACCGTCGAGATGCACACCTCGGGCGAGCCGGCGCGGATCGTTTACTCCGGCTACCCAGATATCTCGTATGCAATCCACACAGCCAAATGCCCAAGTCTTTGCTGATAACCCGATAGCGGCACACTTCTCGAGCAACGGAACCAAGCCCAATCAAATCATGATCACATACGGCGCAGTCTCGTTTACGAGCCTCGCGGCCACCAAGACATGTACAGCGCCGTGTTGAGACCACGCACCGAGCTAGTGGACGCTGGAGAAGCACATATGGGCGCCCTGTTTCTCACTCACGAGGGGTACGGAATGATGTGCGGACACGCCACGATCGCGCTCGGCAGATTTCTCGTCGACTGCACCGACGAGACTATCTTCCGGCGACGCAAAGACTTGAAGTTCGATGAGCAGACGAAGGAGGTGCAGGTTAGGCTTCATGTGCCGGCAGGCATCGTGCAAATGAAGGTCCCTGCCGTGAAAGCGTACGGTAGCTGGAGGACGGACACAAGCAGGCCGGTTACCTTCCTCTCGATTCCCACTTTTGCTATTGCTACCGAACTCACTTTCCACGTCCCAGAGTGCCTCCGGTGGGCTGAGATGGATGGCAGTGACAGCGTGACTGTCGATGTTGGTTATGGTGGTGCATTCTACATCATCGTCAGGGCATCTGCCTTGGGCTTTTCACCATCCCTCGCGAAGCCCGATTTTCCTGCTCTCAAAAACGCTGCGGACAAGTTGAAGGAAGCATTCAACTCAAACCAACTTCTGCGAACTCGGCTCACACTGCCAGATGACAAGCGTCTTCAGTCCGTATATGGCGTCATGGTCACAGATGCCGACAGCGAGGACGACTTGCCCGTCGCTCCAGGATGCAAGGGCGCAGAAACAGGGTTATACTTCTTCTCTGACCAGATTGATCGCAGTCCCACTGGCTCAGTTGTCCAAGCGCGAGTTGCGGTCGCAGTTGCAAAGGGGGAAAGACAACTGGGAGAGAGCTGGACGTATCACAGTCTTGTGTCGAGGGCTCAAGGAGACTACAAGAGTGCCTTTGTTGGCAAGCCGGCCGAAAAGGTTGACTTTGGTAAGATGGAGGGGATCAGAGTGGAGGTGAGCGGGAGGGCGCACTACATTGGTGCAAGCACGTTCATAGCTGAGGAAGAGGATGATGTCGGTCGAGGCTTTTCCTTCCAAGCACTCGGCAAGTAAGAATTAGGGACGACGAAGAAGCAATTTACGCAAGAGATCAAAGGCCTCAGTTGTTATTCAAAGGCAAAAGAAATGGCTACTTTGACCGTTTGAGGTAGTAAATCTCAAATGATGTCAAAAAGTATGCATCGACGTTGGCCTGATTCGAACAGACGCTCCCGAAGGAACAAGATTTCTAGTCTTGCGCATTAGACCACTCTGCCACAACGCCGTGGAGATGAACCCGCTTTGAGACGGGGATATTGTGGATGCGAAGGCAAGTCGTTCATGACGCTAGCAGAAATCATCGACAAGGGTCTAGGAAGAGATGGGTGGGTTCAGTTGGCGCCGACAAACGCATCGGAGATGGTTGCTTAGGAGTTCTTCAGAGTGTCGAGATTCATAGCATCTGATTGTACTCGGGACGTAATACCCGCTCAGGGTTGATTGTAGGCCCACCAGGTGAGCCCTGTTACAATCCCGATAATTTCTACTAATTTTCGCCTACCGGTTGCACGCTTGAATACTCAGAGATATCTACCTCAAGTTGAAAGCCTTCTGAGACACCTTCATCTTTGATTCATTATCTCTTCTAGACTCTACTTGAAGAACTCCAAAATAGTCTCCGCAACATCATCAGGTGCCTGCTCAGGAATATAGTGCCCAGACTCAACATTATGTCCCTTCACCGTCACATCTTTGCTGGTAACATCCTGCCACTCTTTCACCGCATCGTAGCACTTTTCAATCACACCGTACTTGCCCCAAAGTATCATCAAGGGACACTGAATCAACCTTCCAGCCTTCAGGTCCGCCTCTGCCTCCTCCAAGTCCAGCGTCGCACTAGCGCGGTAGTCGTTGCACATAGAATGCACCGCCGCTGGGTCTTCCAAGACGCTTGCATAGTAGTCGAAATTCTCCTTTTCAAAGATCTCCAGTCCCTTCGGTTGTCTGCCCCCCATGAACATTTCCGCGTATTGCCTTGGCGCGGCTGAGATCAGTGTCTCTGGCAGAGGTTCCTGCTGAATCAAGAAGAACCAGTGAAAGTACGCCTTCGCGAATTCGAAATTCGTCGTCTTGTACATGACCAAAGTCGGGGCAATGTCGAGGAAGATGGCCTTCTTAACGCGATCGGGAAAGTCAACAGCCAGTTTGTGCGCAACCCGTGCGCCGCGATCATGTGCGCAGACGAAGAACGGCTTTCCCTCGTAACCAAGGTGGTCCATCACGCTGATGCAGTCGCGCGCCATTGCGCTCTTGGCGTAAGATGCCACATCGCCGGGCTTCGAGGATGCGCCGTAGCCGCGTATGTCAATGGCGATTACCGTATACTTGTCCACGACTCGTTCGGCCACGCGATGCCAGATGTGGTGGCTTTGAGGGAAACCGTGAATGAGGAGCAAGGGTGGGAGGGGTGATGCGGAATCCCCGCTCCTAATGCCGTGAATTGTGATCGGCGGGGAGGTTTGGGTGGTGATTGTGAATGGTTGGAAGCCGTCGAACATCTTGGGCGATTGTAGTACGATGAGTAGACGAGAATGAGATAGTAAATGAATCGTTCTACTTTTGAACGCGCCTGAATTGTTGTGTTGACAGTTCAGAGTGACGCCGAGCTGGTTTTAGGGAGACGTTACGCCCTTGGGTGTCTATTTTCGGCGAATGTTTGACGCGGACAGTGACGCAACTCCAATCTCAAAGCGGCATCGGGGCGCCAGCTCGGAGGGCGTCCGTCTGCACGCCGACGGTTAACCCCGTTTGATCCACCATCCCGTCTAAAATCCCGGACGAAACCTAGTTTTTCGGCCCCGTGCTGTTTGATACACCGAGCGAATTGGGACCAATCTCGGCCAGCTGTCAGCTCGCCGTATGGCGTGAAAGCAGCGGCGGAATGATTAGCCGCGGGGTATTTTGGGCCGAACGTGTTCAGAATCGACAGGCAATGTTGATTAAAGTAAGTCTGATATGGACGACTGATGCATCATTCGAACGTAATAGACGACGGGGGAGGCGACGAATGACATGGTTCGTAGGCTTTTCAAGTCGACAAGCACTGGGTTGGATTTAAATACAAAATTGGCACTTCGCCCAACTCAATAAACAGTCGATCGTTGGAGGATGCCAATGACGTGGAAGGAACCCCTCCAAAACTTCCATGCGCTATGCTGTGCCTTTTTAATACTCTTTAGGCCCCCAATGTCCTTGCATTGATGTTACATATGTATGCATTGCTGATTCAGCTCGGACTCAAGTGCTCGAAAGACTCGTTTCGATGTAAGAACTAACACCATTCGTATTCCTGTTTAGGCAGTGATCGTCAGCTGCTACTACGCCCACAATTAACATCAACAGTGTCACGATCATGGGTATAAATCCCACATGCTGCAGAAATTCACGGGCCTCCCCAAAGCCCCCAAAGCAGTTATGCGAAAACCCTCTGAATGATTGTGAGCGATTAATGTCATGCGTGGAGCTAGGGCTTGACACAGAAACTACCCCGGGCTGCTGGTCGAGGACGGCGAATCGTGTGGCGGTGGGGGAACAGAGGTGTCGCGATCATTCAGGGTTCCAATTGTAGTGGTCGCTTACAAGCGAACCTTGTTAGACTAGCCAAATGTACCCCTAGTCATATCCCCGCGGACAGATTCAATTGGACTCGATCACCAGAGACAGGGGCCAGCGAGAGAAAAGCGGATAATAGCCTCAGGGTTGATAACGGATCATGGTAAGCAGAACCCCGGCCAGATAATGACGTGTTTTAAATGCGAGAGAGGGGCGGAGTTGTGACTGATAATGGAATCTTTAAAAGAAGAATGTTGCCGGCTGGTGTGGGCGCTGTGTATAGATCCTGGCTTATCTACATTGCCTCTGGTAGGAAGCACTTGAGAGATGATTTTCGAGTACTCAAAAGAAGTCGAGGGAGGCACCTACGACACCCATGGCCTCGACTGCGGCATTTCTCTCCGCCAACACAAGCAGCAGTACAGAGAAATTGACGGTGCTCTACGCGTCCAACGAGAATGGACCAAGCTAGTCAGCAATGTGGAAGGTTACCAAGGTGGCCTCGCGGACGAATTCTGCTTCATCTCCGTCACCGTTCCAGAGTGCCTCCCAGATCGCCTCGAAATCATGTCTTACGCCAACGAATATGCGTTTCTTTACGACGGTATTCCGCTCCGGTGCTCAACTTGAGGTGTTTTGCTAATAATGATCCATTAGATGCAATGGAGAAGCTCAATTTGAAGAATGATAAAGACGACCATGCGAATGATTTCTTGTCAACGTTTGGTAACGGGGCACTGAATCCGAATTCGGTTGCGACCGCCAGGCCAGAGAAGCAATTGCAAGCAAAGCTGCTGTTCGACATGATGAAAATCGACCGACAGCGAGCAATAACGTCAATGACTGCCTGGGCAAGGTTTGTTCAATTGGCCGCAAACACAAGAAAGGCTCCCCCAAGGACTTTGGAAGAATACGTGCCCTCACGGGCCATTGACGCTGGCGAGCTGTTAGTATCCCAGTCTTATGCAAGGGCTAAGAGATGTCCCTAACAGTTATTTAGATTTTGGTTCGGCACAATCACCTTTGGTATGGCCATAACCATCCCTGACCACGAGTACGAGTTGTGTATGGAGTTGGCTCGACCATTATACATCGCTCTTGGACTTGTGAATGACCTCTACTCTTGGGAAAAGGAGCGTGATGCTGCTGCCGAAGAAGGACAAGACTACGTGTTTAACGCCATCTGGGTTATCATGAATGAGCGGGGGATTGGCGTCGACGACGCTAAGGACGTTTGTCGCGAGGAGACAATGAAAGTTATGTCGACTTATTGGAATAATGTGAAGGCCGCTCGAAACAATGAAAGCCTGTCTGATGACTTGCGGAGGTATCTCGAAGCACTACTTCTGAGTTATAGCGGAAACCTTGTGTGGAGTATCTATTGCCCCCGCTATCGGATTTGACCAAGCTTGTATCTAGTCAACAATACAGGCAATGTCTAGACTTAGTGATGAGGAATAGGTTTGCTTGGGCAATTTCTGGACTGTTCTTCAGGGCTGACGCTTCGTGGTAGAAGCAAGTCTCGAGCTTTCATAAGATGCAGACAAAGTAACAGTGAGACATCATATACGTAAGGTGACAGACTATGTGTATTATTATTGAGCATGAGAACTATGATGGCAAAGAACATACAATAAACGGAATGAATAAGATCACATGGAGAGTGTTACCATCAGAACCGGCCAGGGTGACATGTAGAACAGGTCCAAGTAAAGCCAGGTGAACAAACGCTTTTGTGTCTGTAGCTGAAAGCATCTATTGTATCACATAAGTCGGTATCATTGCCCAGATAGCGAAATGAGCAATGAATTAAAAAATGTCACCCACATGACTCCTGAATTTGGAACTGAAGGCGCCAAACAATAATATAACACAAGCAAGAATATTTAAATCCATCAGCTGTACTTTTCTATGGTATCCTGAGACTCTACATGAAAACAGATTTGGACTTCCACGTACACTATTGCCTTCCCCTATTTGCTGCTAAAAATGCCTAAGACGAGCTTTGCATGGAGGAAGTTCGGTTCTGGGTGCGCTATATCTAAATCTAAATGAAACCCCAATCTCGGAAAATCTGTCTTTGATAGCGGCCATGCGAGATCCGCGCGTGGGATATGCTTGAGGATCGAATATTGAGACGTACGAGACAATTTCAACTTCGTGCAAGTTCGCAAACGTGACTGGAGCCTTTCGCACCAGTGCATCCAGCACCGTCTTCATAACAGGCCAACACATTACAGCTGTGACACGTAGTACTTTCAAACCTCTCGGTAATTTTGAAAGAATAGTCATTGGATCGTACGTGCCCAGGAGAGTGGACCAGTCGGTGTGCGGCCCAGGAATGTGACCGTCCAAAAGTATTTGATCTATCTCGAGGGATTCGAGAACAGAGTAGTTGCGAAAGGTTAGACGTGTAGAAATACGTGTTCCGCGTAGCTTGTGGTAGTCTCTTGTCTGAAGCCATCTGAATCTGCGAACATGTTCAGGGCATGCGCATTCAGATGACGAGGCATCTTCAGAGCTGAGCACTAGGCTACGTAGCGTCTGTCTTTGGGGAAGGAGTGCTGGCTGAGGACCAGGCATGACGACTTTGACGTAATAATCGGATACCGTAAGTTCTTCCAAATTGCACGCGCGCACTAAAAGACCATCTGTACGATCAAGAGCACAATTAAGAGCCCCATCGGTGCCAGAAGTTGGCAGTAATGCCAGATACTTCAAGTTTGGCAAAGACTGCGACGGCTGTTGCAGAACTTGATATCCTTCTTTTTGAGGTCTCCTGACGAGAAGATGACGAACGGAGGGCAGGAGACCTATCGCCAGCTCCTGCAGCCAGAAAAGGCTTGTATAACTCACTTGATGAAGAGGGCTTGCAACATTCCACAGACAAGAAGTGTCCTCTCCCAGGCCGATGTTGAAGGCTGTGCGGCCAAAAAGGTCGAGTGTCGACTTCGGAACATTGCAATTGCCCGTGGAATGGGGAGGTAAATGGGCAACCAACGCTAATGCTTTGACCAAGCTTGCCAGATCAGGTCGACTAATGACGCTGTATAGGAAGGATATCATTTTTCTGTTTTCGATCATTTCGCTGTAGTCGATATACCACGAAAGATCCAAGCCGCCTGGGGACCTGATGAGGGCGTCACCACTGTAGTAGTAGTGGAACAGAATCGGCTGTGCTATATCTCTCAAGTGTCTGCAGGCACGAGAAAGATTGACGAGACCACTCTGTCCGATGCGTCCCTCTTCCCATGTTGTGTGCGGGACATCGATGAAGTGTGGGAGTTGACAATGCAGACAAAGGTATCCACAGATTTCGAGAAGGAGCTCGTTTGGAATTGCTGCCAATGACCGTCCTTTTCCGTATCCTGGAAGGCGGCCATGCTGGCTCTTGTCGTTGATTTGGCCCTTTGGGGCCATCATCACTCCCCCCGTTGACTGGCCAGCTGCAGCGATGCAGGCTCAATTGTGCGATGCAAGTTTTGAAGCGACTCGAGATGTTGAACCGGACAACCGCTAGTGGAGAAGAAAAATACCGGCGAAAAGCTTTCCGCCGATAGTGAATGGCACATTTTATAGAAACAAAAGTTTGTCCCTCAAGGTGCTGACACCTCAGGTGCCGTCGCCATCGGAAAACAGCAAGACTTTCGGATTGGCCAGCCCTTTCTGGCATGACAGATAGGGATGAAGCCACAGAACTTTAGTCATCAGGATAGTTTTCACCTACAGCGGTTTTACCTAAAAAGATGCAAAGAAAAAGTAAGAAGGGAAGAAAAACTTTCAGACGCTTTTAGTTAGAGGCTGAGTGGTCACATAGACATGTTCCATTTTCTCTATCAAGCCTCATTCGATAATTTGAGGTAACAGCTTGGATGGCATGACGCTTTGCTAGTACTTGCTGTGGGTAGAAAGCCGCCAGCCAGAATCTTTCTTCCCTTCTAACTTTTTCTTCGCAGTTTGCCGCCTGGAGGCGCACCTTGTTGACTGCCGTATGACTCTCACGGGGAAATATTCGAGGGCCAGGATGGCTCACAGAGAAACCTCTTGGCCACCTATGGGGGTATATTCCGCCAGCCAGAAAATTGTGTCCCACCGCCCTTTCTCCCAGAACATGGCAGAGCGGAGTCATGTGTAAAACTCGGCATCGGCGCCGTCCCTGCAACCACCAGAGCACATGGTTCGTCTCAACTGTAACTAAGGTCAAATACCTTTTGGGGGTTTTGGAGGGATGCAGTTTTCGCTGAGTACCGCTGTTCCTAGACCATGTCGTGAGGTGCAAACCCCCAGAAGAAGAAGTGCGGATACCACGCTTGTTTCAGTGAGCCTCAATTGTAGCCAGGGGTTGTGGGGTGCGACATGTATCGTTCCATCGCATATGCCATCCCGTATTTCTGGCCCCGCGTTTGAGTCAAGCGACATTTCTATCGTATTAATAAGGCAGGTGAGTTGCACGTCTGGTTATTGGTCCAAAGAGCTGAGCGGCAGCTGAGGAGTCTGTAGCAACTCTCCCCAAGCGCGCTGGCTGTTTTTGAAGATTTGAGTTGGCCCGCTAATCGCAATCTATCCGATTGTAGCTGACTAGCTGGAATGAAGGCCGAATTGTATCACTTCTGCTGGAGTTACATGTACCGACACGAGAAGCCATTGATAGCTCAATATTCGAACTTCTCGCGAGTCCTGAACCCGCGTCTGGCTTTTGGAAATGTGGGACCATAAGATTTCGCCGGTTCATTCAGATTTGCCAATATACTTTCTTCAACATCGTGTCCTGAATCGCGTTTGTTCCTCTCTTTTTCTGTGACTACAGACTAGTAACTAGGACTTTCTTGTGCTTTAGGAATAAAGCTGCTCACTCGGCTCATGCCGATTTGGAAACTCCAGGTGCCCTGAAACCCCAGCGGATGTGCACCGAAGCGCTTTCCCCATTGGGACTAGCCTCATGATCGAGATGGTTTCAGGCCTTGAGGGTGACATGAAGCGATACCCTGGAACGGCCCAAACCCCTCTGACAACCCAAGCCACCCTGACGGCGGCTCCCCTAAGAACAGCTTTCGTGATCTGAAAAGTCACCGGAAGCCCGAATCGGCCGAGAAATATTAAAGTATATATGGCCTTGTGTATTCGTCATCTGATCTTTCTCCGTTCTTACCAGCCATCCGACTGTTCATCATCCCATCTTTCGTTTCAATCTTTAGCTCTATTCTTCTATTCCATTCCTTCGTTTGCTCAGGAGCTTACGCTACGTCGGCTGGCCCACACATCTCGTTTACACCCAGACCTCCCGTTCCTTTGAGACCTGCCTCTTCGACGCACAATTCAAGATGCACTTCACCAATACTGCTGTTCTTCTGCTTTCTGCCGCCATCTCCCTGGCTGCAGCGCTGCCCACTACGCCGCAAGTCGATGTAGCACTAGACAAGAGGGCCCTGGTGGATCGTACGTACGCTGAGATCCAGATCTCTGATGGTGTAGCCGGCAACGCTGCCGCCGAGGCCAAAGCCAAGTTCCCTGTACGTTCATCCGTAGTTTTCTTGGCCCTTGATGGCACAAGCTATGATCATATGCTAAACAACGGGCGTAGGTTGACCCAGCGACGGCCTCCGCAGCAGACCTCCAAGTTGTCAAGAAAGCAGCGCAGCTGGTAGGCGATGCTGAGAATCTAGCATTCGTCCCGGCAAACGACAAGTCACAGGAGGCTTCCAACGGGTTCATCAAGAACAAGGTTTTGAAGAACTACTTGGGCTTGCTATCCCTGCAGATCCAAAAGGCCCAGGGCGCCAACGTAGCCAACATTGATACCCGCATCGCAGGGGAGCGGACGAAGCTTGACAAGAACACCAACACCGACAAGCAACACGCGGGCCAGGCGAGCAAGGGCGTTCAGTTCAATGGTTAATATTGGGAAGCCAAGCTCCCATCCCCGACGAAATACCCGCTCTCAAGAAGCTTAATTGGGTAGTGCGGGGGGTTGATGTCCTACTGAACTCCGATGGACGACGTACATTTTATTCACGTTCGTATAACGTTATAATCTTAGATCAAGATATAAATAATACGACGTTTGATGAATGATCATAATTTCAATGCGTGAAACTGTGAAGTGCTACTCTCAGGTATTGGGATCGTCCGTTAAAGTAAGTCTTAAATGTTACGCGCCAAGCAAAGTCCACCTTCATATAGGTGGGATGGCTGAACGATTATGAGGGGATCATAATACAAGCCCTGAGAGAAAAATTTTTGTAAACACCGTTCAGCCAGTTTCAATTATAAAACTGAACTTCGTGTTAGCGCTCCCCGCAGACGTAACGCATTCAATCAAATAAGAGCATATGCCATAACCTTAGAGATAGAGATGTCGAATTGATAGCATTCAAGCTTTCATTTGCTGGAAACTCTTATTAACTATCTCAGATAGTTCTAATAAGCTGGGCGGCCTAAAGACTATCTATAATGAAAATAAAGAAGGATTTATCATAAGTGTCATGCCTTTCGTCCTCGTCGCTTTCATAGTCTTCATCACCAATATTCCTGTTGTCCTATTATCACTATCCTCCCGAATACCTAGAGATTTGAGTCTGTATAGCAAGTCTGCAGCGGTTGATGGTCTGGCTATACCTTACCTATGCAATGGCGAACCGGTTTGTCAGAAGCATAGGAGGAGACGAAACAGTATCATCACGCACTTTTCCAAGAAATGTTACGAATGTATCAAATGGCCAAATGGTTAATTTTCTCCACTCGGATAGAACGTTTTCCACCCTATCAGCTACAGTTGAGCAAGGAAGGTTTGGTGATAACCAGTTCCATGATTTGTAGGAAATGGGAATCATTTGAACATAACCTTCAGCCGTTCAATTCAATTTATCCATCTATAAAGCGTGGCGGGATCTCGAGTCAAATGTTCAACGACCCAACGATTACTGCTTCCATCGGAGAGACCAGGGACTGAAAACCACTACATACGGAAAGACGAACCAGTTATGAGTTCAAGTCCGCCTTTTTCGCATCTCATTGTAGAATGAGTTCGAATTGGACTTGGATCGAACTCCATCTCGAAATATTATTGGCCGGATGAAGCGCCTACAATGCTTTCACTTCTCATCAATATAAATTATGCCACTTGTTAAATAATAGCAACAGCTGAGGTTACACGAGGGCCGTGCAGAAGGGGGTTCGATCCATCGTGGATCGCACTACGAGCTCTAGAAACGTTAGTCTAGAACCAATCGAGCTACCGGAAACGCCACGATCAACGCTTTCCCTCTTGAGTCAAATTTTCCGTCAGGCCTTGTCATTCAATATCCGCTGCGTATACTAATGGCTGTCTGCGGCTTCGAATGAAGTTAGACGAGATGGTCAGAAGATACTACAGGGATAAGCATGACACAGAAAAACTGATGAATCTAATTCGATTTGCGGATACATGCAGCCTTTTGAGTTAACGGTCAGGAGTGCCTTCGCAGGAAGCTGGGGTCAAGATCAATTAGGGGTTGTAAACCGCTCAGAGAAGAGCCGTTTTTATTGAGGGATCATAATGTACATAGAAGGTAAGCCATACAATCGAAATAAGGAATGTCCCAGACTTCCAATCCAGTCGTGTATCCGCGCCGCAGAACCAGCAGCTTCCTCTATCGTCCTTCCAAGGATTCCTGTTTGCATGGCATTGAAACCCTGTCGCGGACTTTCATTTAAGCAACTGCAGTCTTGATGAAGGCAGCAGCCGCCTTCGTGTCAGAGCCGTAGCCAATGTGTCCGCTAGCGCTGGTGCTGGTGCATCCTCCGGAGCTAGCGCAACCGCCAGCGGAGCAGACGGTGTCGCCAGTAGCGCAGAAGCTCTTGAACTTGCCAGTGGCAACACCGGTAACAGCCTGACCCTTGAAAGGGTCCCCGAAGGTCACAGCAGCAACGATGGGCTTGCCGCTGAGCTTCTTGGCGGCATTGTGGACGACCATGCCGCCCTGGCTGTAGCCGGTGAGGATGAGCTTGGTGCTGGGGCACTTCTGGAGCCAAGAGTTGGCCTGGTTGGCCATGGCGATGCTGCCGGGGCCGGAACCGGTGGATTCGGACATAATTCCGCCCATGTCGGCGGCATAGGCGACACCCTCGACATTGACCTGGTCCGCACCGAGCGCGGACTGCGTGTTGGTCTGGAGGCTGGGGCCGACGACGGATCCGAGAGTGCCCATTTCAGTGGTGCCGCGGGCAAAGAGGAGGGTGAACGCCTTGCAGCCAGAAGCCTGGCGGACCTCGATAGGGTTGGCCGCAGCGAGAGCAGCAAGGAGAGCGGTGGTGATGGCGGCGGTCTTCATTTTGATGGTCTTGGTGGTGTTTGATGTGGTATCGAAGCGAATGTCTTGTCAAAGGAGCGTGATTGTTTGAAGTCGAAGTGAACTTTTGCGATCGAAGGCAGACAGCTAGTGGAAATTGGAAACGAAAGATTGTGCAAACACCGAAGTGTAAATGATTGAATGGTTGGAAGTCTGGGTGGTTGGTGGTGATGTCTCCGGATAGCTACATGAAGCGGCGTTAAGTCCATCTCTTATACCTCGAAACACCCTTCCCTCGACCGAGGCTTAAGACTCGAAATATCCATGAAGAAAACAGGATCCATCTCCACGCCCACCACGAACGCCATCCCATGTTTGGGGCGATGAGCTTAGTCCATCCAAAAACGTTGTTTCTTGCGACCTGCCGTTTCATGATGATTGGTGGCTTCGTCTTGTAGACACAAATGTCTTGTCCTGGAGCTTGGATCTAATCAAAGGAACAGTCTTGCAACATCTGTGCGGATTGACACGGCTTTCCCGTGTGCATTGCTCTCTCTCTGACATATCACATTGGCAAGGCCGTGCATAGACGGACGTATGTACATTCCCGGTGACACGGCGCTTGGACGTTGGCCGCCACCTAACGTCGGACGTAATGATTGGCTGGCCGTGGTGCTCACCGTCGCACCATCTCATGGATTTCAGGAGTACCCTCCATATGCAGGTTGTTTCTTATGGCGATCACCCATGACCTCAGAAACGGCCCATTCATCATAGAAGACTCACCAGCTCTGGGGAGACATGGGGGAGGCCGCCCTGGGAAGGCCATGTTCGTTGGGGGGGACGTCCGAGTTAACCGAATAATCAACAAAAAGACTGGGGAATGTACCGGTCGTCTACATTAGATTGGCCTGGACCGTGGTGATGGGTCCTCCCGGCGCCGTTGTGTCGGTACCTTGTAAGGAGGATGCCGGGAAGGATCATTCCTTAGGATTCGGTGGGCGCCAATCGCATCTAATAATTTTCGACATGTCTCCTGAACTGAGCATCTATGCAAGGATCTTGACCTTTGGTAGCGGCATCTCGACGAACTATGAGCACCTAGAAGTCATCTGGACAGTCCAGAAAGACCTCACTCAATCAATCGGTCGTTTCAACAACGGCGCCTGTGGAATTTTGATGAAAGATATCGAACTATCGTCAAGGTTCCTGAATCATTATCGACAAAACAGGGTAGCCTCGGGATTTTACCTCGGTCGGCATAAACAAGTCGTCAATCTACGGCCCGGCAGATAAGCATACCACCCTCCGTGACTTAATGATCATCATAATCCCAGGGGTAGATCATGCTATTTCTAGCAGCCTCGGTATGTTATCTAAACAAGAATCATCACCGATAATCCCTACTGGTCATATTGGGGTGTCGAGGTCGGCTTCAGGCATACAGTGCTCTCGTGGTGTTAGTTTGAATCAATCTAATTCCCTGCTGATGACCAAGCTGACGTTCTCTTGGCGTTAAATTCTCACCTACCTCGGTATGATGAGCAAGGCACTTCCATTTCTCCAGGCCAATGATCAGGCTTTTGTGGTGATGTTAGCCTGATTGTCAGCGCTAGCACTCCATTTTCATTTTTCAAGTCTCAGATCACTATGGCTTCCCTATCGGCCAGGCTGCCCAGGCCCTTCTACGATGTTCTATCGAACTTCCATCCTCTGAGGGAACATGATGCCGGTGGGATCGACGGCTGAGAATTATCTGCATCGTCAAGCATAAGCTTCCGCGTTGGGGCGGTCATCTCGGACTGTTCAGATCAATTCATGTAAGTACAACATAGACAAGCATTAAGACAACAGAACAGACGACAAGCACGCCAGCCAGAACGGCAGGAATAGGATTAAGGATTAAAAGACTGCGCAATATTCTATGTGAACCTAGCCCCGGCCCCTGAGCTAGGCGTATCCGTCTTTGCTCCAAGGGCCTCACTCATCTGATCATTTTGGCACCCTCTTCGCCTTCATTCCAAAGACTGAATACGAATAAACCGAGGTTTGTTTTTGAAATTGCCTGTTGATAAGACATTCAAAAATCATCGTAAATAAGTGACGAGCGGATACTTGCCTAAAAGCCCATGGAGAAAAACTGAGAATCGTTTTTCTAATGCTAACCATCTTCATGTCACACAACATACGCCAACCATCATCGCAAATGACACTTCCCAACTTTTGGGCGAAGGTTGCGCGAGACAATGGAATAATTTCAGGGGAATCAGGTGACAGAAAGCCAAGACAGGTGATGTGGTGGAATGTCTCGGAGACTCCTGGTCAACCAACGTTTCATAACGTTCTTCAATGACTGGCCACATGTAACTACAAACGCCCGAACGGTGAAGTTTTGCTTTTTCTACCTGGTTCAAGTGGAACACATGCAGGAGAAAGTGGAAGAAAATAAGAGGGGCTGGTGGCTATGTATGCAGCCGGATACGCGGCCAGGGGAACACGTGCGTATGTGCACACTGGGATTCTCCCTCGACTCTCGAGATCCCTCCTCCCTGGGCCTATCCGGGAATGAGTGGCATACGCAGGGATTCATCCATTCATTGGCGATGCGACGAACTCCATTTCCGTTTGGTCACGCCAGCTCTTCGCAACCATCCCATCAAATACTTCCTATCACAGCGAGATGCAACCGTTGGCACTGTTTTCAACAAAAATGCCGCCCAAAATTTGTCCCTCGTTGAGATTGCTTTCCTGAAACCCGTCGTTTGCGACCGTCTTCGTCTCGGTCGGCTTCTTCAACATGCCAATTTGCAGCGCACCACCGCCAGCATTGTTGTTCGGGAGGATCTTGGTGACAGCCTTCAACGGCTCGTTTCCCTCGGAGAAGAAGACTTGCATCGTGCTGCAAGATGGTGAGTTATGCCGTCCATCACGATCACACGACAACGTGTACTTACTTTTGCGGCACATCAAGCGTAACAGCCCAATTTTGCCATGTATCAAACTTCAACGGCGTCGTAAACACGACGCTGTTGTTCCGATCCAACATCTTCCAGTTCTCTTTCGGCGGCTCTGTTCCATTCTGGCCCAATGGCAGTCCCACCTGCAGCGCAAACTGTGCACCGCCAGAGTCATTTGTTTCGTGGAACGAGGTGAGATACTCGTGCGTGAGATTCAGCTTGCGTGCAGAGTCTTGCATGGCAGACCAGTGAAACGTCATGACGCCCTGGTTGGACGCATCGGAGCCGTTGCCAAGCAGGAGACCCGCTCGGCGGAAGCCGAGTTGTGGGTTCTTGCCGGGTGGGGGGTTGAAAATGGAGCGGTCATTGATCGTCACCTCCAGGGGCTTGAACCCACTTCCGCTGGTGGCATTGGCGGAGGCGGCTGCATCGAAGCGGGATGGGGCCGCAACGGTGGGGAAGAGAATGATCTTGGACCAAGGGTCGGAGCCCTTGGTGAAGCCTGGGTTGTAAGGGGAAACGTTCGTGTCGAAGTTTTCAAGTGTGAAGTTTTGCGAGATACGTCCATCAAGGACGACTGGGCACTGCACCGATGCGGAGAGTGCACGCACAGCGAGATGGGGCAAAATCATGATGGGAATAATGAAAGAGAGTGACTGAAGTGAATGTGAAAATGAATGAATGACTGATCAAAACAACATCCCACCGGCAGCCTAGAATGGAGAGTTTGGTGGAAGATATACCAGTTCGTCGCTCTAACCCCACCAATGTGATACCCTGACTTTATTACGACAAATAAAGGGGGAAAACCTTAATCTAGCCTTCGTCTGAAGGCTTGTCTGTCGGTGCCGAATAGGATTCTCCACCGCAGCTAGAGTCGCCGGGTTCTACTCGCTACCCGCCCATTGGGAATCTGGATAGCTCCGTGTCTTTAGGAATTAAAGTATTGTGAGTGGAAGAATACAAGGGCTTTGCAAGGCGAGTTCTGGAGACTTGCATCAAGATGAGACGTGCAGACGAATCATGTTTGTTTTTCGCGTGAGTTTTTCGAGTTGTCGAGTCATGAATCCGGGGACTTAAGGTAGGCGAGAACTGCAATTTCTAGACCCGGCATCCGGGACGTTGGTAGCGCCCGAACATGCGAGGTATTAAGGCACAATTCCATGGCGGCTCAATAAACTCCTAATTCGTTCTCAACAATGCTTAAGTGTGACGCGGTAATTGCTTAGGGAGCAGAAGGAGACTTCTGCCGCTTGGATGGGGGAGTATTTCTGCCCAAGCGAGCGGAGTCCTAGAATTGCTGTTGTCATCGCCGTCTCTTCATTTCTTCTTACAAAAAGCTTGTCTACCTTTAACTAGACGCCTTCAACCGTCAAAAGTAAAACATATATCTTGAAATTTCTTATTTGCAGCCGTGTTGTGTTCGCTTTCGACTGTCATCATCTATGACTGGCGGATCATTCGCAGTTAATTACGATTGACTAATCCACTTGTTCATACCACAGAGTCTCTTGCTTGTTCCAGGATAAACTGAGCATAGTTCCAAGGGTCCCGGGTCTTTTGCGATAGGCTCTCCTTGTGGCCACCTCTCTCCCTCCGTCTCCCTCTCTTGTAGTCCTCCCCAGTAGTAATTGTTGTCTAGTTCTAATCGAACACCAAGCGGGGCTCTTGTTGGATTCAGACACTCCGAAGGCCGTGAGAATAAGTGCACGGCAAAGTCAGGCACAGTTGGTCTGGATTAGATGTTTGTTGTTTCCATTATCCTGTCTAGGGAAGATTTGAATAGCTAGTCGAGTCTACTCTGAAGCTACCGACTGCCGCCCGCTTTCAAAAATGCCTTTCATGTCGTACTCGCCGAATCTTACTTCCGGGCGCAGACCAGCGAACTTCCAAACACCGTCTATCTTTCGATACCAATGCTGATTGTAGCTGTGGGCGTGACCCTTCTTCTCCTCAACCGGCGGGCTCGCATCAGAAAGTTTGATATGGGGTACACGTAGCTGATGGTGTCCAAGAATCTCTGTGTCAGAGATCTTTTCCCACTTTGTGGCACCGACAAAGTGTTGCGTCCTCAAAAGCGGGTTTCCTAGGACCGCCGGGCTAGAAATCATGGCAACATAGTCTGCGGCCGGCATAGATTCCCACAGCTTTCCTATCACGTCTCGATAATCTATCTGTTTGAAAGATGGTCTGTTAGTGCCTTTCGCTTTGGCCTTCCAAGTACGATATTATACATGCAACGGATTTGGTCTGAGTCAGTTGAGCAGAGCGGGAAACTTACTCGCAACTCAGGAGTGACGCATTTTCGCAGACGGTCCCAATCTTTGGTATCATAGCTTTCTGCCCACTCGAAAAGAGCTGCCGAAACACCCATGTAGTCTGTTCAATTGCATCTGAATAATCCAAACACCAAAACATTTGTTGGCAATCAAGCCGTTACATACCTTCGAAATTGATAATGCCTGTGCTCACAGAAGCCATGATACTTTTGGATTGGCGCCTAGATGTGAGGGGTGTCAATCTTATTGCAGAGTTAGGTTTCTGTTCTTATGCTAATACTTTCTAGTCCCAGTACTGATGGCCAGCACGTAATGTCGGTGTCAACCGGCGATGTTGCCGCAGTCGGCTCCGCGTGGGGCCGCCTGCTACGACCAATCTTGGCTACAGCCGGATGGGTGGACACTAAGGTTCATGAACCCAAGCCTCACTCAATCTATATTTTCTACACTTCGCCTGACCAATGGTGTAGCAATTTACGGACTTAAATCTCGGTCTCGCTCTCGGAGTGTAAAGCTTACATTCTAAGTGAACCCCAACATTGCGTCTGAAACCTCCCCCCACTTTCCGTTCGACGGAAGAGAGCATCAGGGTTGCAACCTCCGCTGTCAACATTTGACTACATATAGCACCCTGCTACCTTCCCTGAATCGAGATTTCACACTGTGACCACGCGGTACATTCACGACTTAACGATGTGTTCAACGAGTCTCAAGCCTTCACGTTTACCTTGTATTTTCTAGCAATAACTTGCAAGCCCATCATCGGCCCAACAACTTCCCAATGTTGCCTGCTCAGACAAGAGTAGGGTCGGCAAGGACAGACTTTTGGGCGGGAATAGGAGAATAAAATCGGCAAGGGTCGATCGTCAACATGTGATGAGTTATCTGGTCGAGGAGCTGAATATTACCAGTGTCGTGCGCAAGGAACCTGTTTAGTTGCGACCTCCAGGCTATGCAATGCGCATTTGGCACTCACGAATTACTATGCATTTACTGGAAGATGTGAATGTAATTTCCTGCATTGGTATATCTCCTTATAATTGCCCGTATCGAGGGCAACAGTGCAGGATGATTAATGACTTCCAGGATAACAGCGGGGACCTCGATCGAATGGTAGTACGCGGGGCGCTATGTGGAATTCATCTTCCGTGGATTGGGATTATTCATCCATTTTCCCACTTATTCTGTTGGATTTAGTTGTTCCTATCCCACCGGCTGCCAGCACTGTCTGCTGTAAGTGAACCAATTGGGTCGTGCTCGGCTATGCATGGCTTCGTGAGCCAATGAGACAAGTCAGCCACCCCAGAAGCAGGGGAAAACTGGGTAGATGCCCATTCTGTCGTCATACGATTGCAAGTTAATTGTAGTTTCGATGATCAGTTGTGAAGCATTGTCGTGCAACATGACAAAGCACTCCCTCCGACAACTACAAATTCTTTGCGGCTCTCTGGCGCCCTCAACATACTGTCCTTGATAGTCATCAACTATCTACTTTGCAAGTCACATCAAACTCAATATGAGCACCCCGCGAGCATCAAAGCAGTGGCTTCTGCGTGAGAAGCCCTTCGGCGAACCGATTCTAGAGGGAGACAAGCCAACCTTTGTTCAGTCCCAAGTCGATATTCCCCCTCTCAAGGATGGCCAGGTTCTTCTAAGGACTCAATACCTCAGCAATGACCCTGCTCAACGTACCTGGATCTCTCCTTTCGCCAGTCCGGAGCGCCTTTACCTGGCGCCTGTGGATGTTGGCGCAGTCATGAAGTCCATGGGCATCGCAGAGGTTGTCGAATCTCGCAGCTCCGATATTCCTGTGGGGAGCCTGGTGTCCGGTAACCCTGGCTGGACCGAATACTCAATCGACGACGCCAAGAATGTTGCGATCATTGAGCCCCAGCATGATTTACCTATCACACACTTCCTTGGCGCACTGGGTCTGCCTGGACATACGGCGTACTACGCTCTTACGCAAATTGTCAAGGCCAAGAAGGGAGAGGCAATTGTCATTAGCGGGGCGGCAGGCGCCGTGGGTACAATGGCAGTTCAGATTGCAAAGAAGATGATTGGATGTCGAAAGGTATGTTTCGCTGTGCTCTATGGTCATAATCGGGGTATAGCAATTGACTGACCTTTCGTGTTCCACAGGTGATTGGGATTGCGGGCAGCGATGAAAAGTGTCGCTGGGTCGAGAAGCTAGGAGCCGACATCTGCCTGAACTACAAGTCCGACGCCTTCAAGCAGCAGCTCACAAAGGAGACCGAGGGATTTGTTGAAATCTACTTCGGTATATTCTTAGTTACCATCTAAGGCTTGCAGATCTCGTAACTAACTTGAGTCCAGACAACGTTGGCGGCGAGATCCTGGACTTTATGCTGACCAGGCTGGCCAAATTTGGCCGAGTCGCAGCTTGGTGAGTTGTCACAATGGCATAATCACTTTCTTACTTCACCCCGAAGTCTAACTTATCATCCCAGTGGATCTATTTCCAACTACAATCGTGACGGCAATGCTGTTGGCTTGAAAAACTATTTTGTACGTGTAATATCCTCTATAAATTGACTTCTCGTACTGATTCAACTACAGGAAGTCATTGCAATGCGTTTGCAAATCACGGGGTTCATTAACCTCGACTGGGTTGAGCATCTGCCCGAGGTTCGAGCTATCCTTCTCGAGGAGTGGAAGAAGGGAACGATTGTCATTGCCGATGAGAGTGAGATGGTTGTTGACTCATCTTTTGAAGAGATACCTCGCACTTGGATGATGCTGTATTTGGGAGGAAACACAGGGAAGCTTGTGACCAAGTTGAAGTACTAGATTATCTCTTAAGCTGGCAAAGTGTGTGGGTCTGGCACAATCAATTCATCTCTTGAGATCTCTAGAGCAGTATTGAATTTGGAACAGTTTGAAGTAGCCTGATATGCTGAGGCGTCCCCTTTTATTTGTTGAGTGTATGGTTGTTTTCTATCTTCATCACAACGATGATAAGCGTTTGGCTGTTCAGGCGCTGTACAATCTCAAGGGTGCCTTCCGACCTATAATCGGTAACAACCACATATGCCTTGATACCTATGTAGAGAACTTTCTATGGCGTTGAAAGCACTGAGATGACCAGAACCAGCTGGAGGCGACAGGGACGACATGAACGACATAGAAACTCGAAGGTCTCGTTGAAGGTCTCTCCTTCTTGATCGCAGGAACATGCAGACGTCTTCTTCCACGTGCAAATTCGGCTTCCGAGTGAGAGAGCCCTCTTCGCTATTCTCTAGGCTTGCTTATCGAGGGCCACTAAGGACTTCAAGGCGCTCGTCAACATCGAGGCCGACCGTGCCTTCTCCCACCCCTGCTTATACCCTTCCAGGTTCGCCCCTTCTCCATCCGTCCCATAGGTAAGCCTAAAATCACCCACCCACTTATCAAACGTGGTGTCGGCCTTCGTACGGCAAAGATGACGCAGTATTTTCCTCAGGCTTTGTCCTTCAAACCCAGCCCTGGGAAACACCCGCATCACGGCATGATAGTCATCCACAGTGATCAAATCTTCTGGACCGCCGGCCACTTCATGAGTCCTCGGCCCGAAGAAGTCCGTTAGCACACCCATCTGCACCAGTGTAACTTCTTTCGCAGCATGTCGTGCGATGGATGGTGTCGCGTGCAATGCAAATGCGTCCCAAGATCGCTGGATTCTGGCTTCGGTCCATGACCCTTCTGTACCACCATCCTGATTTCTGATAAAGTCGCGGGCAACATTGGCTCCATCTGCTTCAAATCTTTTGTCTTCAGAGCGGTGTTCTGGGATCTCCGACCATCCCATGTCGTGCAGTATGCAGCTCAGGACAACGGCTTCCATATCAATTTCTGCACCTTTGAAGTTTGGCTGCTTCTGCGAGATAATGAGCGACCAGTAGGCCGCACGAACCGCGTGATTGAGGATATCTGTGTCGCAATTTGCTTTACAAAAGTCAAAAGCTTTTTGGCATATGTCTGACGCCGGGGCGACAATGCCAACGGAAGGGATATGAGGAAGACGCGTCGCGGGGGCCATTGGAGCAAATGTACAATCAGGTAGCGATCCAATGGTAAATTCATTCATGCTGCTGTTTTACTCTGAATATCCGGCTGATATAAATACTATGTGTCTTTGCCACGGAAGGCGGGGTGAAGAGAGGGTGAGGCTGACATGCTTACGCCAGTTACGCCAATGTCGCCGGTTATGTCAGTGCCGAGTCAAAATGATGTATAAGCATACCCCAAGCGGTGACAATCCTTGGCGTTGCTTTTAGGATTTGTCAGTGATCATCTGAAGGCCGTTAGGAAAACTGCGGGCCGAGTCAAAGGTTTGACGTCTCTGCGACGTGTGAATGGAAAGTAATGAACTGGAGCCGGAATAAAGAATCTTAGTCCCTGAGAATAATCTTGGAAAAGTGCTCCCCTTTCCGGAGCCTCTCAACCGCCGCCTTCAGATATTTTAGCGCAAACGTCACACCATCCACCGCCGACTGTAAGTTCTTCGCCTCTATAAATTCAACCATGTTTCGGAACATCTATCTGTTTCCCACGACAATCCCTCGCAGAGAAACCCCGCGAAAAAGAACTTTCAAAATATCAGGCCGCTCACCTTCAAATCCGCCAGAGGCTCCGACGACGCTCAGAACTCCACCAGGACGCGTGACAAGAATAGACTGACTGAGGGTTGCATAGCCGCCTATGTCGATAACGTGATCCATTCCCCGAGACTCTGGAGTAAGATCCCGACCAGCCTAACCCCAATTCTTGGTTGTGCGATAGTTGATTACGTGTGAAGCGCCAGGTTCTTTCAGGCGACTCGACTTTTCTTGGTTGCTTGTTGTAGCTACGACTGTTGCACCGGCTGCTACTGCAAGCTATTCGTTCGCAATTATCAGTGCCCGATCCAACGCCGCAAGACACACAGGATGCAATGCAGGACATGGCCTTACGTACCTGCAAAGCAGCGATGCTCACGCCTCCGGTTCCTTGCACAAGAACGTGATCGCCATCGTGCACCACCTTGCCCGGGTGTCCGAACAAGGCGTTCCATGCCGTCAGGCCGGAGCAGGTCAAAGTTGCAGCTTCCTCAAATGACAAATTTTTCGGCATCCGAACCAGAGCGGTGTCGCTAAAGACACCAATTTCGCATAAAGTGCCATCCCTTTGCTGACTCAATCCTTGAATCATGTCATCCGTCGTTGCGAATGCCTCATCTGATAAGTGAGTAGCGATGTGCGTAACAATGTTGTCCCCTACGCAGAAATCATGAACATCCGAGCCGACCTCCAGGACAATCTCGGCGTCGTCTGACCCTGGTATAAGCGATTCTTTTACAGGTGTCGGATGCAGGTGCTGAATAAAGGAATTCTTAGCCGAGGACCAGACCTCACAAAAAGATCCCACTTTACCTTTCCGAGCCCTTGCTGCCGGTTAGGGTCTGTAATTCATTGGAATGGAGTGCGCCCACATTGATTTTGGCCAAGTCACGAGGATTCAACGACGCGGCGCGAATTCGAACAAGCACATCTCTTGGCCCAAGAGAAAATGACATTGACGTTGTCTGCAACTCAAGTGAGCCGACGCCCGTCGGAGTGCGAAGCACCCACATCGTAAAGTCGGCTACTTGAAAATCCATCTGTCGAGAAACAGTAGACGCTCAATAATTGAGTCCTAAGTTGGAAAGGCAAACAGAATTGGGTAAGGAAGACAACACACCGAGTCGAAGGGAGACCGACGTGCCTCTTATGTACTTGCTGAACTTGCCAATATTGCTCCCCCAGGTTCTAGGGTTACAACATCGCAGCCAAATCCTTCAAATACGCAGTCCAGCTCGGGCGAGACTGCAATGGCGTCGGGTTCCTCTTTAGATCCAGTGGCCAGGTCGGACGCCGAACGGACGAATTGGTGATCACTCCCGCAGGTCACAAACGTCGCATCATATGACTTCCACATACGCCACCGACAGAAAAGTAAGAGACCGCCACCCTCTTTGATATAAATTGGCACCAGTGACTGAACTTACGACAACACAGGCTGTCGAATCCTACCGGCGTATATCATGTGGATTGCTCTGTAGGCCCCGAGACAGGCCGTCACGCGCGGCTAGCCAGATATCTCTCGCCCACCCTATCTAAATGTCCTTGAAATCTCTCAGGTTCTCACACGTGCCATCATAGACAGTCTGTTAAGTAGCGGTTTGTTAAGATAGAGCGGGAACCATGACTTAAATAACCTCTACACAAAGCAGTCCCCGCTGTTTGTCGCCCTCAGAAGCAACGGAGTTCATCGGTCAGAAGGTCCTCATACTGCACCGGATTAACGAATAGTCAGAATGCTTCCATGCTGTAGAACCGTCTTTCTTGAGGCGTACGCCAGATGAGAATAGACAGACGTAATCGACTGAAATGAAGATAGCCCAACCATCATTTAACGAGATGAACCATATGACTTCCTTTTCGTAGCTGGCACTCTTATGCAACTTCACAGGCGCAGCAATATTAGGGCTCTCGTCTTCCCCAATGGTGTCTCCAGGCCATGGGTCATTTAGAAAGCATCTGGAGTCATTGCATGATCAACTTCCTGATCCATGAAAAGAACGAGCTTGGAGATTCTGTTAAGGGGGTTTGTTGATCACATTTCAGACTTACAATCTATTCGAGCATCATTGACTCATCTCCTCCACTCTTCCCGTTTCTCAGTAGCCCTTCCTCAGTGTGGTCCCATCGCATCTCGAAACCTATCTTACAGGTTTTCAACGACCGAAGATAATGCGGCTCTCGTGTCGGTCAAGCAAACCCCCTTGAAAGTCTCTCCTGCTATCCCTGAAACATAATCTTCAGCGCTTTCAACGGTTGCATACAGTGGGAACGTGGGCAAACCTTTCCGCGGGTTTGCCCGCATGTTCATGAAGTCATGTTGTACCTCTGGCAGGACTGATTGATCGACTACCTATTTGGTCCCTTGGTGAGCTCGCGATGATGAGCATGGTAGGACTGCCAAACCTGGGCTGGACAGTGGCTTCAATTCTTCCAGATTCAGCACCGATACAGAAGAGCTGCGTCGTTTAGTCATCGAGCATTACTCTATGCTGCGTGACAAGACAGGGGCACAGTTTGGATAGTGTAGTGATCGCCGGCCAGGAATACATTCGGTATTGCCCTACTACCCTTTCTCACTGCCCTTGACTCGAAGATCCTAAGTACTGGTAAGGATTGAGCCACCCCCTGGCTACTTTGATGTGCTTTTTGGTCGCAAAGTCCAAGCCAGCGGTGCACTTGCCGGGGGGTGCTTTGGTCGGAGAAATGATAAGAACTTCCCTTGCTTCTAAAAGTGCTTGGGGAAGTGTGAGATAGAATCATCGGGTCGGCCGTTTTGATGGTGCCGTGGCATCTGCTTTTATCCCACCGGCTGCCGCCAGACGCAAAGACGTCTTAGCCATGACATGACCCAGTTTTACCCTAATTCTAGAGTGCTTGGACATTTTCGTTAGTCGAAAGAAGACTATTTCGTAGAGCCAATCATTATGCTAGTTAGCCCAGCCCGGCACAGGGGCTTCAGAGCCTTGCAGCAGCCGGCGGGATGTCGGGCAGACCGATTGACGGTTGCCGGAGAAAGAAGAACTAATTTGACTGGTTTCCTGCAGTAAGTAGAGTGCTACTGATAAACATTTAAAGCTCGATGGGTTTCCTCTACCTCGGTCGGCGCCGTCTATCGAACCATATTCCTTTTCTCGCCGTCTTCATACATCCATTCCTATCTGTTCAAACTCGAACTTAGCAATGGCAAAGACCTTTGGCTTCCTGGTAGTCCTTATGATGTATAGTAACGTCCCTGTTTCTCAATGACCAAATACTAAGTCTAAAGCAGGGCGGTTGTTGCCAATGCTGATAAGCACCGTCTTTGCGCTTGTGTCAGAGATCAGCCTCCTGCAGGCATGATCATTGACGATGAAGCCACAAAGGCCGTTGTCAACGGTTCTGATGGACGATTTGTGTACAGTAAGTCAACAAGCTGTGCGGGAGTTCCGATCTTCTCTTACAGTCTCCAATAGGTGAAGCTTGGTGGTACATCAAACTCCACAATGCCCCCCACGATGGCTCATACGTAAGCGTTGCTCCTCGAGTACCAGTACACTACTAATTCCAGATAGTATCACGCTATCGAAGGAACAGTGAACGGTGCTACTGACGACGGATGGGTTGGCGGTGATGAGTCGAGTGGGCTCTGCAAGCAACATAATGCTGGCAGCACTTGTTTCTCGCCCGTTGATGTCTTTGTCTGGCAGCATTGTGGCGCAAGTAAGGTTTGCTGGACTTCCAAGGCCGCAAGGACTGATATGTACGGAGTACCTCTCCCAAGCTCATAAAATCAAGCGCGTATTCTCGGTACGGAGGGAAGCTACCATAGGTTTCAAGCCACCGTGACAGGTTTGCCGCCTTAATTGCTTGTTGGCGTAAGACATGAGAGAAACTAAGGTGGATGTGACTATGTTGCTGTTGCGGACGTAGGGGATTGGCCTACATGCCGACTCTCAAGGCCGTTCATGCACTAAGCTTTTGAAGGCATAGACTGTGTGGGGATATGTATGACAGAATCGAGAGGGATGAAAGTTTATTTTCAGGTTTGAGCCGTTGGTAAGCAATTGTGCTGAATGCTGATACTGGATGATCCTCAAAATGACTGTGCATTGACTCTCTTCACGCCGAAACCACGCATACCCAAGTGAGGCACAAGCACAAAAGAACCTTTCTTCTCGCGATCTTGCCAATCATTCCCCAGTTTCCATGCAAGTGCCACCCAGGCAAAAGGTCCAATGAACTTTTGTCCATTCAATAGGACAGTGGAATCAAAACCTCTTCAGTCTAAGGGCAGGTAGCATTAGGATCGTCGTTGGTGGCGCAAGGACCCTGAGTGTATATATGTTAGCCTTCTTGAGCCAGACTGAAAAAAGAAAAGGAAGAAAAGCAGTGCGAGACAGCTGTTTCCTCAACCCGTTACATACACCTGAGCACTGTCACACTGAAATTAGCATACGATGATCGCTGATGTGCAAAGTCGTGGGATTACTTACGCAACCGCAATTGCATGTGCCGGGGATGTACGAGCAGCAGTTTCCAGATGGGCGCACAGGGCCCCTCTGAGGGTTGCGGGCAAGCACATTGCTACCCGCTTGGCCTTGGCCTGGAACTGCAATGGCCACGGAGGCAAAGAGGAGGGCGAGAGCGGTTTGAAGCTTCATTTTGTCGTTATTTCTTAAAATGTCTCAGTTGATGTGGTTGTGGTAGTTGTGGGTGTTCGAGGCTCGTAGTTTGTGGATGTGTTGACAAATTTAGACTGCTTTATATATTCGTAAATCTACCCATTTGAAGTGTGTCATCACGCAGAGCCAGAGTAACTAGGATAGTCCTAAGGACTTGTGAAAGTCAAGTTAAAAGGTGAGGGGAATCCATCAATAGAGTTTCTCGGTTTACAAGAGGTCCCGCCGTTTACCCGTAAGGGAATTGCAAGGGGCCAGTAGAAGGTCTCTAGTTGCCAGGCGCGGAGTCTTGAATCACATTGTGCGTTGATCTCCTACTGGCATGCTTACCGCCCAGCATATATTAATCATGATCCAAAAGCTATTGTATTATTTACAAACCTTGATCTCGCGACCGCGACCGTTTGGTAAAGGAGCGTGGCTGGTCATTCGTCGGTAGGAACCCCCCTGTTAAGTTCCTAAAGCCCCACGCAGAGTCCGGCATCACCGGAGAAGTGCATTTTGAGTCTTTGGTTAACGAGGATGATGAGTACCGGCCGCTTTCTTTCTTTTCTCGCATCGTCACGTTGCTGTATGACACTGGGGTATTGAGGCAACAGAAGCATAAGATGGGAGACGTGTTTTGCCCTTCCGATTTACTCACGAGGAGTTAATGAATAATTCAGGTCGCGATTGGTTTTCAGTTTGTAGTGTGATTAGAACGAAAAAATGGTTCCAGCAATGCGTTAGTAAGTTGTACGTCAAAACCTTCTAATGCGCGAAAAGTAACACTGCGATGATGCTTGTTCATGACGGCCATTCTACCTCGGCGTACTGCGGTAACAGCGGATAAGAATCGAAGAAATTCTGACTAGGTTCGAAATCTAACAATCCCTATAACCCTGTAGCTTCAACTTGCGTAATTAACATACTCGTTGCGACCGACGGGTGTAAATATTGTTAAGAGATGCCAAAGGCACTTGGGCAAGATGTCTGCGACGCATGGCCAAGGACCTTATGATCTAGCTCGGCGTTAACACAGCCTCAACGAAGAGTCAAGCTGACCCGAATCCGAAAACGATGGCACAAGGGTGTTAGTGGAGACGTTACAAGCCCCTGCTGACAAGTGGTCCCATCTCAGTACAGATTTAGGTTCAGATGAACCACACTACGGATACGAGCACTACCGCCGAAGCCGAAACCGAATAAGATGGAATCCGCCTGACCCCGACGGAGGAGGATCGGCAATCTCCCAAAAAAGGGTCCGAAGTCACGTCCCCGTCTCCCCCAAACCAGCCGCTTAGAGCGAAATATGACGTATATCAGCTTGCACAATCTACACAAAGCGACGAAGCTCAAGGAGATTGGCTCCTACACGACGCTGTTTGCAATACATACGTCGCGGTCGCTTTCGCAGTTGTGCAAAAAGATCGTTCCAACTTGCAACACCCACACCTCCGCTTTTCATACTATTCAACTGACAACACAACGCGCATAGAAGCCAGAGCTAGTTAGGGGTCTTTCCAATGCCTCACGCGCCGATTACCATTAACCATTGCTCCGCATTCATCGCCAACGTATGGATAGCAGTCAATATGTACGACCAGGCAGGGAATAGATGTCCCAAGCCTGTGGCTAAACTCAGAAAATCAAGTCTGAAAGTGTAGGACCAGGATACCGGTGATATCTTCACAGGTTTTGTTTTAGGTATCGAATAAAGCAGTGATTTGCCGAAAGCGAACGCGTAGGCTCAATCATAGTCTCCCTTTTCCAGTCCCCACTCATGCAACATTTGGTGTAAGTTACTACCAAATAATGTAATCAAATGTTGATGGCAATTTCTCTCGAAGCTGTACGAACCCTGTGCGAGTTCTAACAAGAACATTGCTTTGGACCGAGAGACTTTCTTAGTACAAAGAAGCAAACACGGCACCTCGGCCGGCTCCAAGTAACAATCTCTGCTCCTTGGACAAATGCGTCAATCAGCTTGCAACGAGAGGGACACCGTACTACCATTCCATCGCTTTATCCCTAGTTTTCATGCTCCCTTCTATATCATCTACGCCGTCACTTCTGTTGTCCTCATCATTGACCATATCTTCGCCCTTGTCGCAAAACATTCCATCCTTTCCCGCTGGGAAAAACAGGAGAGTGGCCCGCTCTGAACGAGGTACGTAAGTTTGTGGAGTAAATATTACCATATGAGGGAGATTCCGTCAAAGGGCTGACCTTCAGAAGTATCCCTGCTTCGTGGTTTCTGGTTGAACGCATCTTGTCTCTATGTAGAGAGTGATAGTTCATACAGGATAGGTATGATGTATTACATCTTTCTTTGTGGGCCGCTGTGGCAGACTATCTGAGCACTTGCGCTTTGCCTGGCTTAATCAGACCACGACTTCAGCGTTTCATTGAAGAAACTCAAGTCTTTTGGCGAGGTAAGGAGCAGAAAGGCCCACATAACCTCGCCGGACGTTTGTTGTTTTGTTTGGCAAACATTTTTATAAGTGTCATCTCAAATCTTGACCGACTTACAGGGGGTTCTGTCGTCTAGCCCAAGTTAGGCTGACACAAATTCCCCTCGCCAACTCACATGCAAGGTCCTGCCGACTCTCGATCCCTCAAGGTGCATTTGCCCCTTTGAGCAGTCTACCTTGAGAACTTGACTTCATATGAGAATCACAGACTTACCTTCAAGTACTGATCTGATCATCTCTTCCATCAATAATACGTCCCCGTAGCTCAGTCGGTAGAGCAGCAGTCTTATGTTATCCTCAGCCCTAGCGTAGTATCCTTAAGCTGTTGGTCGTCAGTTCGAGTCTGACCGGGGACAATTCTTTTTTGCTCCTTTCAATATGTGATGTGATCTGCTCATTCGCCTTGAGAAGGATGAAGGAAAGCTGCATGAGGTCGCGCACTTACAGAGGCTGTGCCATATAGAGACACCAAACCTGATCCCTGCCATCCTGGAGGTTGGCGTGACCCATGACGAACATGGAAATCAGCTGATGTATTCCATCACCCATTCGTGCTTGGCACAACGGAGAATGTTTGGAGCGACCTTCAACACGACAATTAGAAAGCTCTGATGAACTCTGCTGTCAGCGCTATTCGAACTTTTCAGAGTGTGCATTTGCAGGACGACAATGTCCTCCAGGAGCACAACACGGACGGAGACTCGACGCCTTCGTCCAAAAGACGATTTGGTGGCCCGGAGACTGGCTATCACTCGTCCATCAGACCCACTCTAGAGATCCTTCTTTATCCCGAAGCCAAAGAATTGTTCATCTGCCAAATCACGGAAGGTTCTGGTGAACTAGCCATTACCACCACTGACGATGATCTCGGCGGCGATGAGTTTAGCCTCGCAGATCTCAATGAACTCAATGACAACATCGTGCTTTGCCATAACGACCTTGAGCCGCGAAACGTTAGGTACTCGTCAGGAATAACGGCTCAGATGAAGGTGGGAGCCCATGGTATGAGGTTGCCGCCATCATCGACTGGGAGATGCCTGGTGTGTTCCCATTTGCCTATGATTTCGGCATCAAGGATCCTTACCTCGGGTCTAACAACCTTTTCTTCAGCTGGTATCGGCTTTTCAAGGAGAAGACAGCCGCATTGGTACCGGCTGGAGGTGTGCAGGACAAACTCATCAAAGCCTTGAAAGTGATTTTCAAATCGAATGACAAGGCTGTACCGGAGAATGCGGGGGTTAATTTCCGGTCGAAACGGCTTTAGTGGGAGTGCTTGGTACTGACTTTGAAGACGAGGAGCGGCTGGGTACGAATGGAAGACGCGGGAGAAATTCCACCTCTTACGAAGGACGAGGAAGAGAAGCTGGAGGATGAAGTACTCGGAGAATTGGGCTACGTATGAATGTGGCGCGACCACCATTGAAACACTTGGATTAATTAGTGTTTGGCGAAAAAAATTTGAAATGGTGACGACACGACAGTTGCGTTTGTTTTTCAACTAGTTCCTTTCCATCGTCGGTTATGAAACTATTGCAATTTGACAACTCAACTAGGCCAGACTTGAAGCTGAATCTTAGAGATCATTGAGATTCAACGACCTTCCTATTTGCCTTCTCTGTAGGTAGGTTCATGGCTATTGAGCATCCTATGTCGTTCAGGCCGCGGCATCGCGCTTCATAGCATCACTTATCCAAGTACCCAGTAGAGCTGCTATGTCGTTGAGCTCCTGCTCGGACACATCGTCCATCTTGTGAGGGCCGGGGGCGTTTCGACCCTTCTCAAAACCGGGGCGCTGTAGAAGTAGGTACAACCACTTCTTTATTTGAGGGAAATCGTCAATCGTAGACAGAGCACTGTACTCTGTGCCAGAGGAGCGGGAAAGTACCACGTCAGTGACGCTGAATGAGTCACACTTCCACAAGAGTGTACTTACTGTAGGCACTAACCCAGGGCCAGATGGCAATGTCAGCAATGGTAACGCGATCGCCAATGATGTAGCCGAAGGCGCTCTGGGCTAAATGAGCGTCCAGGACGCGGTACAAACGACGGGTCTCGTGGACGTAGCGGCTTGGTGCGTAAGGCACCTCCTTGCCAGCAGATCCTATCAGGTGGGGGCATGGCCAGCTGAGACTTCTGGAAACTTCACACTGGGCGCACTCTGTGGACTTCTTACTGGCAAAGTGATTTGCTTGTCCTTGCATGGGACCAACGTCAGCCATCTGCCACGTCAACTAGATATACGTCAGTGCGGATGGATTCAGGTCACTGACGGCGAACAGCATTCGTAAGAATACAGTGGAGCAACCACAACATACCCAGGACACTGTCTCCCAGTACTCTGTAGAGTTGTAGGGATACGAGGTTCTGTTGTCCTTGTCATAACGGGCCACGAGGTATTCCAGAATAGCACCGCTCTCGAAGATGCGTATTTCCCTGCCAAATCCATCGACATCACTCATGGCCGGGATCCGGCCGTTGGGGTTGATCTTGAGGAACCAGGGCTTCTTGTTCGCTTGGGCAACAATGTCGATCGTGACGAGCTGCAGAAATATCATAAATGTGAGACTCCCAGATATTTCTTGTCTCCTGTGAAACGTATTAGGTGGTTATTTCTCCTCACCTTGTATTCCAGATCAAGCTCCGCCAGCAGAATGGTAGGCTTGAGGCCGTTGAGAGTTCCCTCAGTATGGAGAGTGATGTTCGTCTTGATGCCCATTTTAAAATCAGAAGCCGTTCGGCCTATGTATTAATGTGTCGGGTTTGGGAATATGCAACGTATGGACTAATGTTCATAAGGATCAAGAGTGGTACTTGAGGAAAATAGTTGCACCAGACGAGAAAGATGGTCTGGTTTTATATCGTTTTATCTCGCGGTATGTACAACACTGGACATCACAGTTCTTGCAGTTGGCTTCCCGGTAGCTTAGACATGTTACCCCCGCCTCCTTTGTGAGTTGTAGTGCGCGGAACCTCCTAATCACGTAAGAGATCCTGGTGTTCCGCGGAACCTCGTAGTGCGAGATTGCAGAGTTACTTGGCATAATCCTGTCCGGGGTATTTCAGTACAAATCTGGGAGGCCCTGACAAATGACGCGCTTCTCGCGAAAACGGCAACACACGTTTTGCGCCTGTCTAAGCTGGCCGATTCAAAGAAGGCATTTCCGCGCTGTGGATTGAAACTATTGGTTATTAACCACATGCATTGAAATCGCGCTCTCTTCATATACCCCAATAGGTGGCCATAGAGGTTTCTCTGCGAAGCCCAGGCCATCCTGGCCCTCGAATATTTCCCCGTCAGAGTCATACGGCAGTCAACAAGGTGCGCCTCCAGGTGGCAAAATGCGGAAGAAAAGTTAGAAGGGAAGAAGGACATTCCTCCTCTTCCTCTTGTGCCGACTGATCGCTTCGTGCGTGCAATCGCTGGAATAGACATGACAGTTTGAGAAACGCGGTTTCTGGGCATGCACTTGATCATTTTCCTATAGCAGAGGTCGCAAGCCTTCGGCGCCGACACGGTTAACAATGAGCCCCAGTGAAAGCGATTGAAGCAGTCGTCTTTACCTTACGACTCGTTCTCGGGTTCAACATGGTATCTCCAGAACTATGCGGGCCGATAGAATTCAGTTCAGCATAGTTACGGAGAGACTCAGACACTTTTTTGAGCAGGGAGGAAAATAAATGCGAACCACTTCTCGGGCTTCTAGGTTCCGCGGAACCGCCGCTTAGAAATACGGTATGACTACTGTCAGATTCTGATTGCTGAACATTGCTACAACGGATAATGATGTCAGCAGCGAACGCAAGGTACGTATCTCCCGTCACCTCCTGGTCTCTCAATCAAGCTACGGGTCTATTGTTGCTGCTGATGTCACACTACTTTGCGCATCTCGGTACTCTACAGCCCACCTATCTGCTGTCACCAAGCTAAGAGCTCCCCATTCAACGCCGGCTCAAACACAGTCACATTTCGGTCTGAAAAGCCTTTCCAAAATCGTTTGAGCATTAGCACAAGTCGGGACTCTAGTATATAACAAACTGCGGGAAAGTTTGATCCTGTCGTGAGCTTGAACCAAGAACTCCTGTCACACTGGGGCAAGCGACGGATGGATTCGAGTCTTGATTTCAATTCTCAACCAATCTTTTCCAATCCTTGACCGTTGTTCTAAATACTCCATTCTGCCAAGCAAGTTCAAAAACATACCTCGTATGAGCCCCTAAAGCCTTGCGTCAACCATGAACTCATGGTTCTTCAAAGTGCGTGCGACTACTTTGTCTACTTCATAGTAGTATACCCAGTTATCTCTAGCTTCATCAGTTCTTCTGACTCGTTCTTTGACTTCCGCGTCTATATCAAGGTTCTCGGCTGCTACAGCAACCTCAGTCTCGTTGACTCTGCCCAGCACTTGATAAATATCACGATAATGAGGCGATCTGATGCGATCATAATACTGCAACGCAATACCGAGAGACAATCCATGCGACCATGCCCAGCCTAAGCACCTTGAAAGGGCGTATACATCCTCCAAGGCGAAGCCTGCGCCTGCACCTAATGCCCCAGACAATGGATGGCACGCGTCACCAATCAACGCGACCGCATCGTGAGCAACGATCCGATCAAGCCTACTCCCAGTGAACAGAGCAAATTCTTGGCACTCGGCATGGATGCTGAGACGGATGGCATGCCTTACTGGATCGCAAAATAGGTTGAAATCTTCAGCGATTGGGGCTAGGTCGCATGGACGTCCCCAGCTAACGAATTCCTCTTTTCCAGGGGGTCGTGGAATGCGAAGTGTGACCTCGAAGTCGTCGCCACCAAGAGGGCAGGTAAACGCATAGTGGCCGACGTTACCGAGCCAGAAGGTAGGGGCCCATGGAAGGCCATGGATCTCCTTTGCGTCTTTTTGGGAAATCGTCATACGATAGGTGAAGTGCCCGTTGTATCCGAGGTGGTGGGAGGGCGACACAACAGATCTCACAATCTGAAATGAGTTAATAATGTTCTGACGCAGGGTCTTTTCGGCGTACTGATCTGATCCCATCTGCCCCGACTAGAAGGTCAACTTCATCGACGAAGCCATCTTTGAACGTCAACCTGCATCTGCCGCCGGCCACAAAGACAACGGACACCAAACACTTAGACGTCATTATCTTCGATTTGTCAACCTCCTTTAGCAGCGCCGCTTGCAGTTTACTGCGCATCATCCGACAGGTTCGGTGCTGAGGAATTGTGTTTTCGGCGTGGCTAATTATATCCATCAACTCTCCATTGCGTCCATTGCTGGAGTTGACCAGCGTTGTTAGCCACGCAATCGCTTGCAGAGGTTGCGAAGACCTTGAAACGAACCGAATGTGCTTGTTGGAGCCATCCTGACATCTGAAGAAGTCCTCTTTGGAGAAGTGTTTAGCAACACCATTAAACTCCAACAGTCTCCAGGTATTCCGCTGAAGGCTCACGCCGGCCCCCGTTTCGCTAATGGCAGGCTTCTTCTCGTAAAGCGTCCAGCGCACGAAGCTCAGCTTCTTAAATTCAATCGCCGCACTTAGGCCGCCTGGCCCGCCGCCAATAATAGCAACTTTGAGCGGGCGCTGGGGATATAACTGATCCAATGAATCCATTTTGGAACACTCTTAGTCTAAAGAATTGGGATTGAGGCTGAGTACGGTTCACTTCTCGCGACTAGCAGAGTACCTTGTATGATCGAAGGATTGGGAAGGAAGATGACTCCTGAGAGCATAAGAACACATCGATTGCGTAGACTTCTTGTTATCAAGCTTTCCTTACTTAAGCTTACGCTTTCATGCTCAACAATGTCGACTAGAAGTTTGTTCTCGGCGTTTTGAAACAGTTCCGTCGCCGGGTTGCTACATTGACTTTGGGGTGATACCAGTCCGTCCGATTTTGAGCTTTGCTGTGCATGCGGGCACCTCTAGCTGATCGGATGACATGAGGCCTATATGACTGATTGTTTAGCTCTCTACTTATAATTGGCGCTGTAATCTTCGTTGTCATTGTCGTCGTCTTCTTCATCCTTATGCTTGTCTGCACCGTGTCTATCCTTCCAGATAAGACATTTGCCATACCTGCACTGTTGAAAACAATACTCGAACAGCGGCCCGGCAAGTTTACGGATTAACTGCACACTCTACTTCTCAAGCTGTGGTCGTTCCAATATGTGTGAGCACGTCAGCGCTCACAACCAGGTTTCGAATGTCAAGTATCTAAGGTATGGAGGTAACAAGAATAAAATGTGAAATACTGCAATACTGGTCTACCGATTCAAGCCGAAACTGTAAAGGGGGAGGTAATTGAATCAAATCGGCACCTGCAATCGGCGAGCCCGAGAGCTCAATTTCCGCTAATTAGCCATGTCATGCCCACTCCAGTCCAATGCATCGTGCGCTCGTTAGGGTGTGAGATCAACGAACGTTCTCTTGGCAGTACGTTGTACTTTTGGGCTCAAACCGTTGTACTTTACGGTATAAACAACAGGACCCATATAGTTAATGATCGGAGGCCGGAGAAACCTTTATAAGGGGTATTCCGAGTACTAACCTAAAGAAGCTCCGTATTCCCCGGATAAGCTCCACTTTACCCGATTAGGCTAGCCGTTTTTGTTCGTTTTTTGTCGTTTTTTATCGACGGTACGAGTACGTTGATTTTTACGTAAAAAACGCGATTTCTCAATCCCTAGCGCTCGTCTATTCCTCAAACTCTATTGTTGTTCAAATGTCACTACCTCTAACCAATACTTCTTCACAGAATTGTGATAGATCCAAAGTATAAATACAATCAATCTCCCAGAGATGCCAAGACCATCCCTTGCAACACAAACGTTCAAGACGCAACAAAAAGATACACGACTCAGGTCTCAACGACAAATACTACACAGTAGGAACCTAACCGCAACCTCACCATGCAGCCCTCCTACATCTTTGCTTTGTTGTGCGCCACTTTCTCTACTGTCGTCGCGGAGAGATTCCAAGCGTTCGGATCTACTGATTGCACCGGCGTAGCAAAGACCGACGTTACTATCAGCGCCTTCGACTGTCGCGTCCTGTCACAGCCGGGATCCTTCTTCGCACAGGCACTCCCTGGAAACTGCGGTTGGTTTGCCTTCTCGGGAACCGATTGTGGAAAAGGAGAAGGTTTCGGTTCCTTTAAGGAGGGTGTCTGCTCCACCGAGACAACATCAGGAGGCGCCGCCAGCAACGTGCAGAGTGTTATGATGAAGTGCACTTGAGAACATGTAAGTTGCTTGATGTAGAAAATTCATTCGAAAGTATGAGGCTAATCTTGTAGAAGGGAAGCTAAGAAATCGAGAGAGTGGAAATTTTGGTAACCACGCGGGCAAATAGCGGCTCTGGTGGTTTCGGTGTTGGGGGGAGCTTGTGCCTTGCACGGCAGGACAAGACTTTTAAATACGGTCAAGAAGAAGGAATGTCATGCAGATGGCAACAGTGTTCCTTACAGTTCTCCTTTCAATTGATTTAATTGTACTTACAGCGGCTATTATTCTCTGTTTCACTAACTCTCTTTCACGTCTCCACCGGCTCCGAGGAACCGAATGACATTGATCTTCATCCGTTGGCTCACTGGTGGAGTCCGTTGGTTGCAAGTGACGAGAAGAAGCATCGGACGAATGGCCATTCCTGGTCCAACGGCAAAGTGGCGGATGCGGCACATCCAATGATTATCTATCGAAGAGCTCCTCTTTTGTTGGGATGCATCAGACGATTTCCCGTTTCTCACGCTGAAGCGCCAATCTCGCCGCTTCCTGCTTCGTCCAAGAGAACAATTGAGCACTCAAGTGCACACGTAAACGACTTTAAGTATCTTACCGAACGACCTCAGGTAGTTGCGGTCGCTGAGACGCCTTCCCCCTGTTCCTGCTCTTGATGGTTGACGTTTTTTTGGTTGGTTCTTTCGGTCTCCAAGTATGCACTACTACCTATGTACGTGCAGTGGCCATCGATGTGCCCCAATTGCAGTGAATTACCTACCTAGGTAGGGACCTGGCAAGGTGGGGTCAATTCGGTTTCATCTCTCGAGCCGCCTGCAGGGATGAAAGCTAGTGTCTACGAGTCTAAGGATCATTACCCGGGGGTTTTTGCGCTTGCGCAGAACCCCCTACTCACGTAGGGGGCGAAAATACTGGGTTTCTATGCAAAGAACTGGTTTCCACCCCTAATATCACTAATAACTCTATAGCCCTAAGCCTAAAAAACGCTTTTTATAGCTTAAAATTAACCTTAAAAAATCGTAAAAATTCCTATATAAGCATAATATTTATATATATTAGCACAGGTATAAGCGTATTTAGGGGCGTGGTATATACGCCTATATAGTATAAGGTTATAGATAGGCTTATGTTATGATAAAAGGTGATAATCCTAAGTATTTATAGGTATTTAATCGTATAGATAATAATAAGGGAATTAATATATTATGATGACTTTAGTTATTATTACTTATATAGTTAGTAGGTTTCCTCCTCTAATAGGGAAAGGTAAGGGGAAAGATAATCTAAAACATAACCTACTAAACTACTAATTATATAAGGTGCTTATATAACTATATATATTATATAATTAATATTATAGTTATAGGTTATAATAAATAGAGTATTTTTATATAAGGTTTTATACCTTAAACTTTATTAGTTTATTTTATATAGATTATTAAAATAAGTTAAGTATTATTATTATTCTTATATTATTATTATTATTATAAAAGAATATTATATATTAATATCCCCCCTTAAGGTATATACAGCTAATTTATAGTATATAGCTTACTCACTTAATATATATATACGTTATAGGTATAAAAAACTTAAAAACCTCATAGGAAAAATAAGAAAAATATTCCTATAATATATATAATATGTTTATAACTAGTTAAAAAACTCTTATTAAATAACCTTATAGGTAAAAAGGTAAGAGAAAAACTAGTAAGTTATTTCTTTAATACAGTTATTATTATTATTATCATTATTATTATTATTATTATTATTATTATTATTATTAATTATATTTATTATAGTATTAAATATAACTTTACCTACTAGCTTAGTTAATATATCTATAATATTAGACTTAGAGTCTATATAAAATAATATATAATCTTTATTTAATAAAGATTCTCTAGTAAAGTAATATTTTATATTAATATACTTAGATTTCTTATAAAATTTAGGATTTTCAGCTAGCCTTTTAGCTACTAAGTTATTTATAAAAATCTTAGGCTTTTTAATAAGATTAAATCTTAGT
Organism: Colletotrichum gloeosporioides; assembly: GCF_011800055.1. Lineage (NCBI taxonomy): Eukaryota > Fungi > Ascomycota > Sordariomycetes > Glomerellales > Glomerellaceae > Colletotrichum > Colletotrichum gloeosporioides. The sequence continues at coordinate 121,819 of NW_025544711.1, read as the reverse complement.
TTATTTAAATTATAATTATAGTTATTATATAGGTATAAAGCCTCTTTAATAGCTTTAGTTAAAGCTATATATTTAGCTTTATAAGTAGATAAAGCTATAATTTTTTATTTTATAATACTATAAGATACTATATTATATAAACCCTAGTAAAATATATAAACTAATGTAGATTTTCTATTATCTAGGTCTCTAGCTTAATTAGAGTCTAAATAACTTATTATATCCTAAATTTTATTATTACTATAGTTATAATATATTCCTTTATTAAGATATTTATTTAAATAACCCTATAAATAATCTAAAGTTATAAAATGCTCTTTAGAAGGGTTTATTATATATCTTAATAATATTATAATAGCTAAAGCTATATTAAATCTAGTTTTTAAAACTAGATATAAAAATGCTCTAATTTACTATTAAAACTATAGGATTTCTTCTTTAGAAGTATAATATTTATTTATATATAGTTTTATATTATCTCTTATAGGAGTTATAAATAGACTTATATTTATTTTATTATATTTATTTAATATCTTTTATATATATTTAGTTTAATATATAAAGAAAGACTTATTAGGTCTATCTATTTTAAACTTATAGCTTAAAAAGGTACTAAGCTCCCCTAATATTTATATTTTTATATATTACCTTAATATATTATATATATAATCACTAGTAGTAGTATTATTAGCTACTAATAATATATTATCTATATAGTAACATATTATAGCTTTATAGCTATTTTTATTAAGTATAAATACTACTTCATTATAAGGTGAAACAATAAATCCTAATTTTATTAATATAGCTTTTAAGTAGTTATACTATAGTCTAGGGCTTTATTTTAACCTATATAAAGCTTTAATAAGCTTATAGTAATATTTACTATTATTAGACTTATAGTTATAATTAGGATTAAATTCTAACTTATTAGTAGTTTTATTATATAAAAAACCTATTAGTAATATTATATATATATCTATATCTATATTAG